>NW_021703781.1:68742300-68858126 GCF_005190385.1 Monodon monoceros
ATTCATACTTGTGTTTGTCTGATGACTGAAAAAATGTCTCAGGCCTAAGTTCACGTGTGAATACCTTTTTACAGGAATGTTCTCTGTAGTACAGAACTGCTTAGGAAACAACCACTATCATTGTTTATCAGGCCAACTATGTGTCTGTCGTGTGCTAAACCCCTTTACATGTGTCCACTCGTAAATCCTCACAGCGATCTTAGGAAGTAGGTATTATCATAGCAATTTTGTATTTGAGAACACTGAGGCCCAGAGAAGTTAAGGAACATATCCCAGATTACAGAGTTCTAACTGGTAAAGGCCACCTAAAGCTATTTCTAGATGACTTCAATTTTCTATGTTCTTTTCTAATTCCTCATATTTAAAAATGACATCACCAATGATGCTGCTTCTTGAGCAAAACTCCTCTCCATCCAGCCAACTCTCAGCAATATTTACATGCAGGATATCTCTAAAGTATACGTGGCAAACATACCATAAGTTCTCGTGCAACATCAGATTACTTAGAAAGGTTTTCATGTAGTGAGAAAACAGCCATGAAAGCTAGCAGGTATGCAGGAAAATTGGTAGGCACTAAAACAGAGCAGGGGATCTAATGCTGTGGCCTAAAAGACATGAAAGAACTTTACTTACTTTCCCTTTCACAGAAATCTGTCTTTCTAGGCAACATGGCTTTACTATGCAGTCAGCGGTGTACTCCGTCCAGAAAGACAGGAGAAAGGCTCGGGAAGAGCTGGCAGAGGGCCAAGAATCACATAGAAATGTGGGCAAAACCAGCTACGAAAAGTATGCCAGGCTAGGAAGAGCTGATCCCAACAGCCTAACAAAGCTCTTTCCTGACCCTCATTCGGCTGCTCTTCCTACACCTGGAGAACCAGAACTAGAACTAGGTAAACATTACAGGAAGGCAGATTTCAACTTAGTACCAAAAGAAACCTTCCCCTGGAGATGTCCAAATGTGGAGACTGGTGTTCAGAAACTAATTCATGAAAGGTAAATGAAACAAACTCTTAATACTGAAGGGCAGTCAAGCCCTGGATGGTGCAGTAAATGAGATGGTGGTAGCAGCAACTAGTATTTTTTTTTTTTTTTTTTTTTTGCGGTACACGGGCCTCTCACTGTTGTGGCCTCTCCCGATGCGGAGCACAGGCTCCGGACGCGCAGGCTCAGCGGCCATGGCTCACGGGCCCAGCCGCTCCGCGGCATGTGGGATCTTCCCAGACAGGGGCACGAACCCACGTCCCCTGCATCGGCAGGTGGACTCTCAACGACTGCGCCACCAGGGAAGCCCGCAACTAGTATTTATTGAGCACTTACTACAGTGCCAAGCACTGTGTTCAGCACTTTTTACATGGATTATCTCATTTAATCCTCGAACAGCCTATAAGGTAGGGTCATTTATTCCATTTTTACTAATGAAGGAATTGCTCAGGGCTACAGGGATTCACACCAAATGGTGCTTTTTACTGGTGAAAACTGCCTCATTCCCTTCCAAATCTGAAATTCTACTCTATGTTCTAAAGTCGTGAACCATTTAACTCAATTTTTTAACAAATATTTAAAGTTTTCTTAGTCTCCATTTTCTGTTCTTTTGAGACTGAGTGAAGAGTTAATACTCTGTTTTCCTGCCATCCAAACTTAAATTAGGTTGATGTAGTAAAGGTAAAAACTGAATGAAAACAACAATAAAGATGATTTCTTTCAAGCGTTGAGTTGCTCATAAGGAAAAATGTAAATTTTTAAAACTATCACAGGTATTTAGAGGAAGAGAAATGGAAAAGAGAAATGGTAGATGAAAGCAAAGTTCACATGTTACTCTAAAGGTAGGCTGATTTGGTAGGAAGTTGCTTCCATTTCTGCATAATGCAAGAGGTAAAATCCCTACTACCTACCTGGACCAAAACATTTTATAACTCCAACCATAAGAATTCGAACTATTCCCACTGCACAGAGTATGCCAATCCAATATCAATAACTAATTCAAACACATTAACTGGTAACTATGTCAATGGTATAACTCTTGAAGCTGTAACCCAGTGTCGGTTCAAGTGTAAGAATGTCCCATTAATCCTGCATTAGGGAAGGAGAAGGTCCTAAACAGCTACAATCCACACATTCACAGATAAAAAAATAGTTCTGTCATAGCATATTGGCCACCAAAGATACTCCCTTTTGGTTTTCCTCGTTACAGCCAGATACCTGAAATAAACTGGCTATTGAAATTTCACTATAATGCTGCATTTTTATAGCTGCTTTACCTTCAACAAGAATAAAATGCTTTGCGGTGTAGTTACCAAGTCAACGCTTTATGATATAATCAAACAACCTGACTTACACGGCATCTGCAGAAGGATGGACAAAGGCCCTGCTTCTAAGGGGGAGGGTCACTCTCCCTGCTAAGGTCTGGCCCTTTCCCGTGACTTATTTCCTTCTGATCCTTCTGAGTGTGATCAGATATGTTCTATTTTAGGGGATGAAGTAATAACAGATTTACATCACATAAAAAATAACATAGCAAAAATTAAGAAGATTATTAAAGCTTTTGTGGGAATATAACTTTCCTTGGTGAGAGGGCTATTTCAACCATTCAAACTCCTAAAAATGTATAGTTCTGTAAACCTAGAATTCCTTTTCCATAAATTAACCTAAGGAACTAACCAGACCACTGTAAAAATGTATGTATAAGAATACTTGTCACGGCATTATTGATAATTACTAAAAACCAGAAATAATCCATCTATCACTGAAGAATTGTTTAAATAAATTACGGTACTATCATATAATAGAATACTATGGGCAACACTAAAAACTGATATACATATCTCTGCTGACATGCAAAGATGACTATAATATACTGTTTACTGAAAAGAGTAGGCTATAAAACTGAATGCAAAGCATGACTGTATTTTTTGTTGATACATATATTTCACAGATAAAAGATCAGGAAAGAAAGACTATAAAATACTAATGTTGGCTTTTCTCAAAGAGTGAAGATAACAAATTTGCTCTCTTTTAACTGTTCTGTATAGTAAAATTTTTTATAACAAGTACAAACTGTGTTTTATATATATATATATAAATAACATACTTATGAAACAATAATGCTCAATCCATTTCTTTAAAAATCACAGTAATGCCAGAGCACTTTTTGGGCAAATAGGAAGACAATTCTTCCTTTCTTGGATGCCCAATGCATCAGCAACTAAACACAGGGTACACGTCTACCCACATAATCCCAAAGCACAGCTGTATGTGTTAGAACAATTCCACTGAAATGCTTACATACTTTTCTGAAATTCCTCCAGTTTTTTAACCGCTTCATCTCGTTCTTGCCTAATTTTGTCACACTGAAATGAGAAAAAAACAGAAATGTTAACTTTATATCATAAATTTGGAAAGACAAGAAAGAGCAAACAAACAATTTTATGAAAACAAAAAATAAAAATCTTAAAAAAGCATTAATGATATATCCAGAAAAGACAAAAACTCTAATTCAAAAAGATACATGCACCCCCAATGTTCATAGCAGCACTATGTACAATAGCTAAGACATGGAAGCAACCTAAGTGTCCATCAACAGATGAATGGATATAGAAGATATGTGATATGTATACCATGGAATATCATTCAGCCATAAAAAAGAAATAGTGCCATTTGCAGCAATATGGATGGACCTAGGGATTCCTATACCAAGTGAAGTAAGTCAGACAGAGATAAATATATGATATCACTTATATGTGGAATCTAAAAAATAATACAAATGAACTTATTTACAAAACAGAAACAGACACACAGACATAGAAAACAAACTTACGGTTACCAAAAGGGAGAGGGCGGAGATAAATTAGGAGTACGGGATTAACAGATACATATCACTATATATAAAATAGATAAACAACAAGGATTTACTGTATAGCGCAGGGAACTATATTCAACATCTTGTAATAACCTAATGGAAAAGAATACACACACACATACAACAGAATCACTCTGCTCTACACATAAAATTAACACAATATTGTAAATCAACTATAGTTCAATAAAAAAGAAGAAAAATAGAATAATTTTAAAAAGAAAAAAAATATACGAAGGGAAAAAAAGGCATGAATGGCCACATGGTATTTGTTACTGCTCACCAGCATGATATTTGTACCACTTGTATCTGGCCAATTTTCTCAGACGTTCTAAGATAATGAGTCACCTTCCAGGCTCATTATCTCTTCAGTAACAGACCAATTTAACATCCTTGAGTTAAAATGTATTCATTCTTTAAGAGAATATTTGTGCCTCTTTTTAAGTAGGTATTTTGCTGACACAGTAAAAACCCCACTCATCCGCAGGTCAGATTCCTGAAACTGCGCAGTTTCAATTATCCAGAACCCTGGGGGCACACTGGAAGTGACCACTGCCTGGAAGCAAGCTGCTGCCCAACGTCCCATGCACTCTCTCACTCAAGAAAAAACCATCCATGTATCCTTAGAATTCTGAATAGAAGGCAGCAGCAAATTAAAAGGAGGGAAGGCAAAAATAACTTATTAAAGCATGAGGATCTTTTAGGGTATCAGGTACAGAAACAAGTATCTAAACTGGCTCTGTAGACATTAATGAATTTTTTTAAAACCTAACATTCATTATGAGCACTGAATTCAATTCACCCCGATTTTCACAAAATAGGAAGTAAAACACATTTTAGGAAGATTTTCATCAAAAATATCTAAAACTTTAAAAAGTGATTTTAGCTATTAGAATGATAATTAAAATTTTAATTGTGTGGGAATACTATTATACTAAGAGGACCATATGAACAAAGTTATATTTTAATCCTACCATGTCAGAAAAACACATCTGGGATATATTTTTTGGGATTTCACACCTTTGGATATTTTTATTTTCAAATGTCAATGGCTAAAAAATTATGATGCCACTGATAATTGGGAAAACCCAAATTAAAATAGTAAGTGATATTCTCATCTAATAGACTGGCAAAAGCTGGAAAAGTCTGGGATCAGATGCAGGATACTCTCACATACTGCAGATGAAATGTCAACTAGCATAACTACTTTTGGAAATAAACTAACAAAATTGGAATTGTACATACCCTATGACTCAGCAATTCTACTTCTAGATTCTAGAATCTCTAGCAATGTGTACAAAATGATCTATACAAACATGTTCTGCATTTATAATAACAATAAATCATGGTATATCCATATAATACACTATAAATGAAAATGAATAAACTGAAGTTAAATGTATCAACATAGATAAACCTCAGAAACCATAATGTTGAGTAAAAGGAATTATAGAATATATATCAAATGATACCTTAAGCACACAAAAACACTTTATATATTTATATTGTATCTGTATATTTCCCAATACATATGGTATATATAAAAACATAAAAACATGAACTAGAAGGATACACACAAAATACATAACAGTAGCTGCCTCTTAAAAGATAGGGAGGGGAAGGGGTCTAGGGCTGGGTGACACAAAGGACCTTCAATTTTATCTGTAGCATTCTTTTTTCTTTTTAAATTTCAAAAAAAATAAGCTAATTCTGTGAGGTGTGTATTTGTTATATTATTCTCTGCCCTTTTCTATGCTTTTAAAATATTTTTAAAATAAAAAAATTAAGAAAGCAGTTCAGTTTTGTACGTCAGTCTCTCAGGAACTGAAACTTTCTAAAAGTTTTAGTTTTAAAAACCTATCTCTGTTCATTTGGGTAAATCCATTCTGGCTAGAGTACATGAAACGAGTACACGGTGTTAAACTAGCAAAGCTATTTACTAAATACTGACCTAGACCCTCCACAAGAGGGGTCAGGCAGGACCATTTTCTAAAGGAAAAGCCATATCCTTTCATTAAAGTTTTCTTGTGTCAATTTAACTTCTGTAAAAAAGTAATTCTGTCTAATACAGTTTCTAGTCCCAACTTCACATGTAAATTGTATTTATTGTCTTTTGGTGTTTAAAATTCTAAACACTCTATAGAGTCCTGGATTCTCAAATACGTTTATGAGATCCTTCCCCCACCAGACAGACAGTGTAACACCTAACACTCCATGAGCGTGCTAGCCAGCTGTTTCAGGAACGCTCCTCTCATTTTCTAGAATGTGGTACCTGTTCCCCTTGTACTTCCCCACCACCCTGCCAGTCTGCCCACCCATGGCCCATGCTCTTCGCTCGTAAGGCCCAGGTAGACATGCTTTGGTTAATAACAGGTCTCAACATCACAGTCTTATCCCAACATTCAAGTAACAAGTTTCTACAGTCCAGCTATGTGCTTTCACACTAACTCTATAGTCATCACCAGCAGATTCAGAAGCAGTCTCCCAACACCAGCTGTGTTCTATCAGAGGTCTTCATGTTGCTGTGCTTTCTATTTTCTGCAACCATATTATGATAGAACTGGCAGCCACAGAATTTACCATCTGCTATGGATACTGAAAGGGGTGTGTATTGTGGGGGGCGGGGATTTACACATGCTGCAAAAGCAACTTATTTATTCCAACCAGAGCTGAGCAAAATATGAAGGACGTACACGTTTACTAAGCAGAAATCCAAACATCTACTTATTTCATCATTTTAGATGAACCCAGAAAAATATCTTGTAACCTTTCTCTTGATCTACCAACAGAGAGAAAGTAGCAAAGATTCCGGGCCTTTTTGGAAGAACGTTGTATCTTTACGTCCCACAGAAGCCCCTCACCCATCCTACCCCTTCCTCTCTCCTGCTCACGCAGCTGCATCATTTGTAGAAACTGCTTCTTTTTGTGTGAGAATTGCTCGTGAAGACTGCAATAGCAACAGATGTTCTTGGGCCCACGTCCCTTAATTACGATGCTCAACGATTCTCTGTAGCTCAAGGCTGGGGTAGAACCCAGCAGCACGAGTGCTGGCTGCTTTAAGCAAGTTGGATCACATTACATCAATTCTAGAGTCTCTATTTTGGCTCTTCATGAAGTGGTGAATTGGCGGGAGGTTAGCCTTGCTGCTTTTGAAAGCTCTTCGTATTAGAAGCCCTGGCTGTTTTCCAGAACTCTTCCTTGAGGCTCATCCAGGCAGATACCTGGCTTCTGAAACTAAACCAGCATCTCAAAGCATTGGCAGACTGATTTGTGAAGGAAAGTCTTTCCAGTGTGTATTGGTATTCCCCTCTCCCTGACCGAAATGGGCAGCTCTGTTCTTTCTGCCTCGCATATCATCCAACTGCTGTTTGTACTAAGATGTCTGCTTAACGGGGCTCAGCAGAAGCACAGATAACTGTAGGTACTAAGATATCTTTATATTTTGCTGTGTGTATATTTTATGCAAGAAAACCCCCAATATTCTGAATTGTGTCTAACTTCCACTAACATAAACATTCATTTTTATCTCCATGACACACAAATGCAACAAAGAGTTGCCAGCCTACAGAAAGGCCAGTGTGGGGCCCAAGAAGTACACACATGCACTGCATACACAGGACAGCAACAGAGTAGGCAATCTACACAAAGACAACTACCATACAGTTGACTGAATTAGACTTCTAAGCAGGCATCTACTGTAATCACTGAATGCCTTTATTTCCTTCCTCCAAGTATTGAACAAATTATTCATACAGGTTCTATGTTAAGCAGAGAAAATACAGTGGGGAACATAATAGGCAATGTGCTCTCACAAAAGTTATGATCAACCAAGAAAGATCAACAGTGAAACAAGCAATTTATAAGAACACTTGCCATAATGAGAGAAGTACTGCACTACAGGAACATACAGCAGAGGCTACAACATTAAGTCTGAAAAGGTCTCAACTCCACACCATTTTTTACTTATTTGTCTTGAACTTCATTCCTTTTATGTCCAGTTACAATATTTAAAAGTTTAAACAGGCAAAGCATCAGAATTGTCCATATTTACCTGTTTTAGAATATTTGGTGATGCAGTTCGAGGACCATCAAATCATTTTTAGTAAAAATCAACAATTCTATTGTTCCACCTATGTAAGTTTGGCTAGAACTCAGCTGTGCTTATCCTTAAAGAACACAATAAATTAAATCATTCCCACTAGGATGGAATTCTTTTCACTCTCTTTCTCTTTTGGTAGTGTTCTTTCTTCCAATTCAAAGTTCTTTCCCTCCAATTTTCACAGGCAATAAAGTAGTAGCTGTCCCCTAAAGCTGTCTTACAGCATTCTCCAAATTCTAGGTATTGTGTGTTAGATGGAAACACATGTCATCAGAACAGAGATCCTCGCTCTTTGTTTCTGGATAGATTGCTGTTAATAAGAGACTCATTTTCACTTTCAAACTGCTAAGTAATTACTTTTTCTCTGGCACAACCACTTGCCACTCTGCTCTAAAGAAACTGCATGTATGTGAATGTATTATGCATGAACAGTTAGCATAATGGATGCATATCTTGCTCTTTAAAGTGGCTTCTTTACTGATTTTTTTTTAAATAAAATACTTTGGGACCTTCACCTCTGAAATTTACAAAAGATGAAGAAATTTTAACAATAGACAACTGAGCCAAGATGCAAACAGTATCATCTATCTTGCTTCTTGAAACCTAAGTCTTGGAAAGTGTCTGTCTCATTCCCTTTTCATTCATTGTTCCTGGCAAGCTGACAGAACCGCCTGATGCAGTGTTACAGTAGCTCACCCAAACGACTTCTAATCAGCCACTTAAACATTTATTCATTTCAAAACTCGATCTCGGAACATAGAATTAAACATAAATACTTACTGTTCAAAGGCAGACATTCTTCTATTCTACAGATTTCCTTCTTTTTATGCACACTCCACATTGCCCCCACCACTCTGAGAAATGTAAAAGCTATTCCATTAAAAGCTCAAAAAAGCTTTGCCCCCACCATATAGGAAAAAAACCACAAACAGCTATGACAAAGATCCTGAATGAGTCATAAGAGAATGCCCTTCAATTGTAGAAGCATGACTAACACATTTAAATATGATGATTGCTTCACAAGCAGAGTAAAACTTCATTTGGTTGACTTCAAAATATACAAGTCCTCTATTTTTCTTTATCCCAAAAATAATTTGGAAGGGTTGTTGACTTCAATGTGATAGGCCTTCTCACTTTTTAACATATTGTTGATAATGCTATTTAGAAACTGGGCAAAAAATAAGTAGCACCCTTTCCATAATCTCCACCTATCTTGATGTCTAAAAAAAACAAAACTGAAGCTTTTACAGTTTAATCCAACCCAGATATCTTACATGTACCCTATATAATATTTTGATAATGAATTTTGGTTGATAAAATGTGGTAAGTGCATAAGAAATATACAGATGTTTCATTACAAAGAGGCGACAATTCTGCTTGTGAGAGAAAGAAAAAAAGTAAGCCACATTTAATCCAAGCATTAAGAGATAAGAGTTAGTCACATGGAATTGAGTAGGAACCTTGTCTTTTTGTTCTTTTCCCATCCCACCCCTAAACTCTAAGCATTCACTTATATGTACAATTTATCACAGTTATTTGTCAATTTGCCTGCGTCCCTCATTAGAGTAGTTTTATTCTAGAGTGGGACCTTCGTATATTTTTCTTTATATCCCAGTACTCAGAAGGCATTCAGCAAAGTTTTCCTTATCAGCTCAGATCCTGATTCCATCCTCAAAGACACTGATAAAAACCACAAAATGATCAGCATTATATTGTTCTTAAAAAGGGAGAACTGCAAAGGAAAATATCATTAAAACACTGGCCCACCCTCTCAAACCTCCTACTCTTACCCTTGGAATGCATTATGTCAGAATCTATACACATGTGCACGCACGCACACACACAAACACACAGAGGCACACGCACGCTGAGAATTTTTCTGATGTAAGACTGATTTGATATTTAACTTTCAGTTTTTAAATACAAACCAACAGATGATGAAGACAAACGATCCAGAAAAGTACTGAGTCTGATAATTTGTTGTGGAAAATTCATGGGCTAACAGTAAAAAATTAAGAATAAAACCAAGACCTTTGGGGAAAAAGTCAATTAGATCCCCTAGGTTTACCTGCTTCAAACTGAGTATTTTTGGTTAGAATACCCTGTCTGAATCTAGATTCTGTTAAGCCCTGAGGTCCTGTTTTCTGTGAAATAGAGCTGGCACAGGGTTGTTTGGAGCATCAGATAAGGGAGATAAGGGAATGTACATGACCCACAGTAGCTTCTTAAAAAAACAGTCTCTTAAGCAACCACCTGTTCTGAGGAAATTCATGTCCTACCACTTGTCTCAACAGAGAAGATTCTAAACAGGGCATAAAAAGATCTACCCAAAGGAATCACACCCACTGTCTCTTCCCATTGATAAGGTTCATGACCTGACAACAAAGATGTTTAGACTTAATGTGGACACACAGAAGGAAAAAACTTGCCATTTATTTTTCTGGTCGCTTACACTTCTGCAAAATTTCCCCACATCAAATTAACTATGGCAAAAGACTCTTACTTTAGATTCCTATCCTTGACTGATTTAACTGAACTCGTTTGGGGTCACGAGGTAAGAATGGCCATGAATATTTGCTGATGGGGACTGGACAAAGCTCACACAGCCAGGCACAGAGAGTGCTTTGCCAGAGAAAATGGTGTTCTCCATTTACCACCTCCAGAACTAAAGCTGCTTTTACTCATTCTGTGCTGTATTAAAAAGGCTTTTATTATAGGCTTCCCTCCTTTGTAATACAGCCCCCATTTCGGGGGAAAATCTGCAGTAATAAGCCTACTAGTCTTTTAACACAAGATAAACAGAGTGCGGTAAACTTAAAACCATCCTATTTTGTTTTACCCAACCACACAGCATTCCATATTGCTTTCATTTCTTTTCTTCCCATTTCTGTTAATAGTTATTTTTAAAGAATAAGTACAGAAGCACATCAATACAGATGTTACAAAAGTATCAGGACATACTCTGTGTAGAGAAACATGTAAACAGGTAATGGGCTAAGGTAATTTTTAATCCTTGTTTTGCCAAATGCATCTTACCTACAATTCACTTGTATAACAGATGGTTCACATAAAAACTCACTGCAGAAAGCGGCTCGCAGTTAAACAACCATCATCATCACTAATAACGGATGTTTATAGAACATCTACTATCTTTAGGGCAATGCTAGGTCTACAAGTAAGCAAGGATTAAAGAAGGATAAGAGAAAACAAAAAATTTACTCTCTTTCCTCTTATGTTATTCACATTCTTCTATATCCTTCTTTCTTCATCAAATGAAGACACTTGTTTGCTTTCCCTCCTCCTATCTTCCAGGTTAAACCAAGGAGTTCTCCTGAATTAACCCTTCCAACTTGTTTTGCTCTTCCCCCCTTGGACCAGGAACATATATGGAAGAGACTCAATTGACTGATAACGTCTTGGCTCCTTCTCCTAGAGCTGGAAGATGGCTGGGTATCTTACGGAAAAAGGCTCAAGCTATCTGGCATAAGCTTCGCTTTAAAATTATGGGACAACAGGGACCCAAGATCTAAGCATATACTCCCCACCTGTTGGCATCCTCGGGACATCTGTGATTTTGTGTGGTTATGTTAGAATTAGAAATCTTGTCAAACTGTTTTCTGTGACCTCCTTACCATATTAGAGACGCATGTACCAGCCACCTTCTATCACAGATATTCTCATCACCCCACCCACCATTCCCTGAATTGCCTAGTGAAAGGAAGGGAAGATACTTAAAATTTCAAATATAAATAAATTTTTAAATAAAAATTTTATTTCAAAAATAAACCAAAGATTTATTTACAAATGAGCAAAGGAGCATGAAACGTGGGTGAAAAATAACGATCTAAAAATCCATTATAATGTGCTTTGAACTAGAGGACTTACCATTAATACCACCACACCAACATCTATATAGGTAGCAAGTTAATACGAGTAAAAAAGTTAAATATGATTTTTAAGAGTTCAATAAATACCCACAAACATGCCACAAGTTTTACAAATATTTAGCTCACTGCCAATTTTCATTACAGCTCTTACTCTGAAATTTTAAAGACAAGGTTGCATAATGATGTGTACCTTCTTTCATAACCACGAAGGACCTGTCTTATTAATTTTCCACCATGGATGTTATGCTTTGAAATATCTGGTCTATCAAACAAATTTCTAAAAATAGAAATTTTAAATTTTTAAAATAAGTTTCATTTATATCTAAATAACAATAATGGACAGTTCCCCCTCTCTCCTTTTCATTTTCTACTCAGTCCCTCTACTTTCTTTAGCCTTCCCTTCTGTATGTCCCTTCCCTAAACTTATAGGGAAAAAAAGATATATGTTATAAAAACACTCATGGTGGCGCAGTGGTTGAGAGTCCGCCTGCTGATGCTAGGTGACACGGGTTCGTGCCCCGGTCTGGGAGGATCCCACATGCCGTGGAGCGGCTGGGCCCGTAAGCCATGGCCGCTGAGCCTGCGCGTCCATCCGGAGCCTGGGCTCCGCAACAGGAGAGGCCACAGCAGTGAGAGGCCCGCGTACAGCAAAACAAAACAAAACACTCATGAATCTTAAATGGATATGTCCAGAGACATAAAGGTAAGTAGAATTTAATTATTTAACCGTTAAAAAATAAAACTGCCAGAGCCCAGGAAAATATTCACCACGCTTCACCATCTTCACATTGGGTGTTTTTCAACTTCCAATAGATTATTCATATACTTAGAGGAAGCAAACATACAAAGGGTTTAGGGAAACATCTGAGCTAAACACCAATGACTAATTCCAAAGAGTTCTCTCCAGATCTAATATGTCTCAACCCAAAAGGTAAATGTCTCAGGCCTTCAATTCCATCACTAGAATCCCAAATCTGACTGCTGGAAAAAGTACAATTCTTGGGGGCTTGAGTTGCTTGGCTTGGTGCCTTGCTGCACATTTAGCCGTGTAGTTAATCTCCCAGAGCAGCGCCCACTGTGGCATGCCTGCTATTCTTTACCATCTGGAGCCTGGAGTTGATATTAGCCTGAACCACACATGCAGGAGAAAAGAAATTAAAAAAACCACTCTCGTTCGTATTTAGCTGAAATTGGTGGCAGAACAATGCACCATGCTGTCTAGGCTTTTACACAAGTAAGAGAGGAAAGAAAGGGTAAAGTACAAACCTTCTCCTTTGTCTTCTGGTTCTCTGCTCTGAGGTCTTCATATTCACCTATTGCTAAAAGAAAAAAAGGAAAGCAATGTTATAATGCTATCAAAAGTTTACTATGGGAAAACCTGGGAACCCAACTAACCCCTATTGTCTATTTACAAGGTTCTGGGTGGGGTGGAGAAGAGGCCACAGAAGAAGGGCTCCTGCTTTTAAGAATAAGGAAGAAGAAGAGACCAGAGCAGATGTGAGCCCACGGAGCCGAATTTCAGTTCTCCTGGGTCATTAGGAAGACCTATGAGCCATAAGTGCCTATGACAAGTCACTTCTCATCTTTGATGTTCAGCACTTGTGACAGGTTGGTGTCCCTGAAGTTCCTTCCAGCAAGATTAGTCTGTGGTGCTGTAATCACAGGTTTATTTAAGATTAGCCTCCAGAAAATAAACTCAATGTCACATATCTTCTTTATCCACAGGGGAAAGTTTCTGCTATGAGCATTCAGCTAAGAACAACTATTTTCAGGCACTGCAAGATCATCAACCGCCAAGCCATGACCAGATCCCAGCCAGATTCATTTCACTAAATTAGAAAAATATGTGAATTATCTGGAACTATTTCCAGCTATGTGGGAAAAGCAGCAGTTTTCTACTTAAAATCCTCCACTGCCAGAAAAGCAAGCTGAACTCCCACATTCATCTCTTAGCCAAAGCACCATTTTTAGATAGCCTCACAGTTGAGAATGTGCCATTTAGAGTGTATGGTGGGAAGAAAGAGACTGATTTAGGACTAATGATGGAGCAGAATGTCTAAGGTGGACCCAGCAGAACCGCTGCCCACTCCCAGACCAGCATTTTGACTGGCACCAGAGAGCCAGACAATAATCAAGTTTGGATTTTTATACTTTTACTTTAAAAAATTTTCATTGGGATTTATCTACAAAAAGCTAAGTTTTTCTTTAAAAAAAAAAAAAAGACAAACAGAGCTTCCTATTTCTATGAAGAACCTGAAGATATCAATTAAAAATCTGAAACCAGTGGTTTCAAGAACATTCCATATAGTCTGGTCATTAATTCCAAAGTGTATGATTCTAACCACTGGAGCAGAGAATACTGCCAAAACAATTCAGATGGTAAAGTATATGCTGTTCCTTTCAACAGGGATCTGAAGGGTTTAGAATAGTTACTATGATGACCAGACCGAAATCTTAAAATCCAATTCAAATTAACAAATATTTATAAGACTATACCATCAATGGCCCGAAGTTTTATCAGCACTTCATAACCATCTAAATAAGAATTAATGGACATTTTATTGAAGCCACACTCAAAAAAGAATCTTTTTTCTGAAAAAAATTTTCTAATCTTTGAAAATTAGGTAGCCCATAAAATAGCTAAATGTATACATGTAAAGATACAGCCCTTTTAAAAATCATTACAGTTTCAACAGAAAAGATTTGATTGATCACAGAATGAAGCCCTCTGCACACCAGCTCCTTATCAGCCTCCATCAGACAAACCCCAACCAACGAGTATGAAATAAATTGTCCTCGGTTCTGAAAATTCAATAAAATGTCCCTCCCCCTCCTTTTTCTAACAAAAAGAAACATGAACTAAGAGATTCTAAAAATACGCACTTACATCATTAGGTAGTCTATGGTCATGGTCCCAAATCTTATTACTACATCTAATATTGTTTCAAAAAATAAATACTTTATTGAGAGACTTTGCTTTCGTTTGACATTTAGAAGTATCTTTAGATAAAGTTGAAAAATCTGAATTGATTTACCACTCTATTCCTGATGACCTACTTTACAGGCATACAGAAAAAAAAAAGACAGTAAGAAATTTTTTTTTTCTATTTAAAGCACCAGATAACGGCTATGAAGGCCTTTTTAAAAATACCGACACTGTTCTTCCATTATAATGCCAACAGAATCCAGGCGAAACACTATAGACTCCCAATTACTGGGTCTTTATGAAAAGCATTAATTATGAATCTTTACCTATCATATCTTAATGGAAACAACAGAAAACATGCTTTCCGTGACTGTAAGCAACTTAAAAAAAAAAAAAAATGAAGCCAAGTACAGGGAAAGGAGAGGAAAAGTATGGGAAGAATTCAACCATTTGGTAGTGGGAAGGGGCAGTTGGGGAATTGGGCATAAACGAAAAATATTTACTTATATTTTTATTTCTTTGAATTTAAAAAAACCAAGATTACTGCCCTAAACAATATTCACATATATCATAGTGAAAACATGTGTAACCGCATCTTTAGCAAAACTGGTAAAAACTATAATGACCTACGTTATTCAGCTTCTTCTCTTTTGGCAATGCCAAAGGTCACAGAGAAAGCCTTACCGTTTTACAGCTGGCTCACAGTTTCAAAAATTTTTAACATAAGCTGTGAAACTCAAGTGATTTAATGAGAGAGATCCTCCAAATTTTGAATTAATAAAAAAAGAAGAAATGATTTTGACCAATTCTCTGTCATGTGAAAGACATCTGCAGCTTGGGAAGACTTCATCCCTTGCATTTACAGATACAGCATAGTTCACTATACTGTAAAGTCACACAGCACAGCAATTTAAAAGTGCAGCCCAAGCACTTAACTTAGCCAGGTACCTTGGGCAAACTGGTTACTCTCTGCGTCTCAGATTCCTCATCTGGAAAATAGGAATAATAACTGTACATCTCTCATAGTGTTCTTATTAAGAGTAGGTGAGCTAACATGCAACAAGAGTGCTTAGGCATATTAAATGCTGGATGCATGTTAAACAAAGGTTATCATTACTGATACAGCAAGAGATCAGGCTGCTCCCTAATGCCTTCGGTCTCAGGCTTACTTCGGTGATACATGGCCTGAAAGATGGCAGAGCAGAAAATCTCTGAAATCCTAAGTACTACTACCTTCCACCAAAGAAAAGGAGGAGAGAGGGGGTTAAAGATCGACTGTAGTTTGTTGTAGTAAAAAAAGAAGGTGGCAAAGAAGTGGAAGCATGTCTGAAGCTGTACTTTTCAATCCTGGCTGCACATTAGAATCACCAGGGGAGCTTTTAAATGCTACAGCTCTCTAGCCTCCTCTCCACTCACCCCCAACCCAAGATTCTCATTTAACTAGGTGGACCTTGGACATCCGTATTTAAGAGGTAAGCACCCCAGGTGATTTTAATTTGCAGCCAAAGAGGGGACTCACTACATAGGAGTATAGAATGGAAGAAAAAGGAAAATGTGGAGAAAACAAAGAGAATATCAGGCAAAGCATGTGCTTCAAGAATCATGCTGGTTCTATATTCTAACCCACTAAGGCCAAGAAAGAGAATTTTCTTTACAAGCTGCAAACCATGACACAGCCATCCCAGGAAGCAGCTGAGTAGACTTAGTTGTTTGAGAAACATGACAACTAAAGTTCAGAACTACAGGCCAATAACACCTCTGGCTAGGGTGAGCAACAATCAACTTGCCTGGGCCTTTTGCAGTTTGAGCAATTTAGAGTCCAGTGCCCCTGAAAACCTCTCAGACCCAGGAAGCTTAACCACCCTATCCTAGCATTAGCTCCAGATCAGTATTTCCAACCAACACTGTCTAGACTTGCACTGTCAAATATGGTAGCCACTAGCCACATGTGGCTACTTACATTTACATTAATTAAAATTAAATAAAATTTAAAATTCAGCTCTTCACCTGCTCTCACCACATTTCAAGTGCTCAATAGCTACGTGTGGCTAGTGGCCACAGAACACTTCCATCGCAGCTGAAAGTTCTACTGAACAGCACAGTTCTGGACATCTCTGTCCACATACCTTACAAGTACCTCAAACTCAACATGTTAGAAAGTGAACTCATCAATTCCATTTCACCCAAACCTCTTACTTCCTGTATACAGGACCATCATCTACCTAGTTCTCAAGCTAGTACCTCAGGATCACCCTTGATTCCCCACTTTCCCCCACCACCAAAGGATCATCAACTGCTCAGATCTCAAAATGTCTCTCCAATCTGCCCTTCCTCTATCGCCAGTATCTCTGCCCTATTTCTGACCCTCAATAATAGCAAAACCCTCTCATCTAGCCTCTAGCTTCCCTCTACGCCAAGTTCATTCTTTACAAGGTAGATACTAGTTAGCACTGTAACAAAGAAACCTGCTTATTTCATTCTCGTGTTTAAAAACCACCAAAGATGTTAGCTTCACCACCTGGGAACCCCACTCTCCTCTCCTCTCCCCAATCAGAGACCACACTCACTCCATCATACCCAAAGTCCCAATGCTTCCCTAAACCCTCTAAGACCTTTCATACCCAAGTGTCTTTACAAATATTTTCCCTTCTGCCTGCAAGGTCTTCCCTTCCGCATCTTCCCTACCTCCTCCTTTTCAATGCAGTTCAACTGTCATTTCTTCTAAGAAACTCTCCCCATATAATGGGGGCAAAAATCAGCATTTATATTTCTAATATACTACCAAAGTATACTGTTCATAGATCTCTACTGGAGCATCTACATGCAACATTATAAGTTGTCTGAACACAGGTCTGTTTTCTTGTCTTTTCTCCCACTCAATTCCTTGCTATATACCTTACACTCAGCAGAATACAAAGCACAGAGTCTATGCCTATGTTGAATGAAATGAGTGGTTCATATAAATCTGTGATGTAGAGCAATTAAGCCAAATATTAACATCTCCCCTTTAAAAGTGAAGACACAAATGCATAGAAAGGTCAAATCCCACAGTAAGGAATGGTGGAAGCAGAACCAGTCTACTGATCCTAAAGGTCATCCATGTACAAAACAGTTATGAGCACTACTGTGTGCAGTGTGCTAAAGCACTAGACCAGAAATAACCCTCTAGGTTGAAGACTATGTCTTTATGCATCCAGATGCTCTCTTCTAGCACAATGCCTGACATATTGTAGGCACTTGATAAATGTGTGTTAAATTCAGGAAGGAGGAAGAATGGATCTAGGTCTTCACATGAACAAATCATGAAAGAGCACATACTTTCCTCCCCATATTAAAAGGGCCTCTTAAATCATATGTTACAACAAGATACTTAATAAAAATGAAGCTTTAAATAGCCATCAAATGTAACCAGAAAAACACTGCCTCATGAGATCTTCTAATGTATATTCTCATCCACTGAGTTTACATCTTTGAGGCTCATGGAGCCTTGAAACATCTCTTACTAATGGGGTATGAGGACATAAGTCATAACAGATAATGTTCAATTAGGACCTTATTCACTTCTGCACACATCCCAGTAGGTTCTGCTCTTAAAGCCAGGATAGAAAGAGAAGTTGTTTATACCTCAGTTGTTAATTAAAGCATTAGAAAAGCCAGGGAAACACTGCTGGAAAACCTGATCAAAAAACAAAGGTGAGAGATTTCATATCTAAAAAGAAATTATAGCAAACCTGAAATTCACTCTTCACCTGACAGAACACACAGTACAGTGTTAATGATTTAATGATGCTTAAGAAGTAATCTCAACAAACTATATTAATGACTTCAAGTTAACCACCAGAAAGGAAGGAAACTGAGAACTTTAAAATATGTATATAAGTCTGGTTTCTGGTCTGGCATGTAAGGAGCTTGTAAGCCGACACTCTGGTCCTCACAACAACAAAAAAAGCTTAACACACTGAAAATCAACAACTCTTCTTGGATCCATGAGAGAACTGAAGTCACAGGGCAAATCACGACTCCAAAAATTAGAGATACACTCAGACAGATACAGAGGATCACAACTTACTGGAGCAGAAGCCAAGGTGCAGAAACACCCTCATGTGCCAAGATAGGAAAAAAAATCTAAACTGTAACTAACAAATTGCTAGAGGCTCAGTTCCAACAAGTTTGAGAGTTAAAAACTCTAGGCATGGGCCGATCTTAAGAAGCCCCAACACTTTTTTGAGTTTTAACTCCAGGAGTACTACCAGGTCCTCACAGTGAATACTGAGAAAATTTCCCTACTGTTTCTGGCAGGGGAGGGGAAAAGTAGCCATCACGAAATATGCCCAGAGCATTCTGTTCTTTATAACAAGACCTTCCCTCAAGAGAAATTATTTTATTAGAGCCTAACAGATTAAAGGGAAGGTAAAAACCAACTCCAGCACCTGTAGCCTTCTTGTCTCACGGACAGGGAAAACTGGAACTGAGAAGCACTTGTGAAAGTCACAGCTCTGGGGCACAGGCTCACTTAAAAACAGAGACCCTATCACAGGACTATTTCCTTCCCCCATACCCTACCACTACATGAATGTTTATAGCAGTTTTATTCTTAACTGCCAAAACTTGGAAGCAACTGTGATGTTCACCAACAAGTGAATGGATAAACTAACAACGGTACATCTATACAATGGGAGTATTATTCAGTGATAAAGAGAAACAAATGAGCTGTCAAGCACAAAAGACATGCAGGAAGCCCAAATGCATATTGCTACATGCAAGAAGCCAATCTAAAAATGCTATACTCTGTACAATTATAACTACATAACATTATGGAAAAAGCAAAACTACGGAGCCAGTAAAAAGATCACTAGTTGCCAGGAGTTCCAGGGTAAGGTGAGAGGGATGAACAGGTAGAACACAGGAAATTTTTGGAGCAGTGAAATTATTCTGTTTGATAATGTAATGATGGGTACATGTCATGCATCTGTCAAAACCCATGGAATATACAACATAAAGAATAAACCCTGGGGCTTCCCTGGTGGCTCAGTGGTTGAGAAACTGCCTACCGATGCAGGGGATGTGGGTTCGTGCCCCTGTCTGGGAAGATCCCACATGCCGCGGAGCGGCTGGGCCCGTGAGCCATGGCCGCTGAGCCTGCGCGTCCGGAGCCTGTGCTCCGCAACGGGAGAGGCCACAGCAGTGAGAGGCCCACGTACAGCAAAAAAAAAAAAAAAAGAATAAACCCTAATGCAAACTACGGACTTTAGTTAATAATAATGTATCAATATTGGCTCATCAATTCTAAGACCTGTACCACACTAATGCAAGATGATAATAATAAGGGAAAACGGGGGCAGGGAGGGGGAAGATGAGGGAATTCTCTGTACCTTCTGCTCCATTTTTCTGTAATCTAAAACTGCTCCTCGAAGCCGTATTTAAAACAAATATATATATATATATATATATACACACATCTGTGTATGTATATGTACATACATATATGTTGAGATATACATATATATATATAATCTCAATCTCAGAATCATACCCTGATTTGTGCCATAGAGAATTTGAGATAGAATCAAGTAACTAAAAGGATCCTAATATATTACTGTTCACTGCACCAAACAAAAAATTCAGAACTCGTGTTTTAATGTTTACAATGCTTAGACACATCAATAAAAAATAAATGAAATAAAATGCTTAGCTAACATGGGAAGCAGAGAAAAAAGCAGTGTTCCTTCTACATTTTAAAGCAAAGCTTGGCTGTGTTAACAGCTCTACAGAATAAAATCTACAGCACAACAAAGTTTAAAATATACATACTTTTTGGATCTAACGATTCCACTTCTCAGAATTTTTCCTACAGCTGCACTTACAGAGATATATGTGTACAAAGGATGTAAGCAGCATTACTGTTTTGAAAAAATTTTGGTTTTATAAACTTTAGATTCACGGCTGGGCCCGTGAGCCATGGCCGCTGAACCTGTGCGTCTGGAGCCTGTGCTCCGCCAACAGGAGAGGCCACAACAGTGAAAGGCCCGCGTACCGCAAAAAAAAAAAAAGTCCTTAACTTGATAACTTTGAGGAGCACTGATCAGATATTTTGTAAAATGTTCCCCAACCTGGAATGTTTTCCTCATGATGAGACTGGGGCTATAGGTTTTTAGGGGAGGACCACAGAGGTGAAGTGCCATTTTCATCATCTCACATCAAAGGTACATACTATCAACATGACTTAAATCACTATTGAAGTTGACCTAGATCACCTAACTGAGATAATGTCTGTCAGGTTTCTCCACTTTAAAGTTACTATTTACCCCCCTTTCCATACTGTCCTCTCTTTGGAAGGAAGTCACTACGCACACCGCACACTTACAGAGCAGGGCATTATGCTCCACAGCCCTTTGAGCGGGAGGATACATAAATTATTTGGAACTGTTCTGCATGGAAGATGTGTCTCTTCTCATTAATTTATATCAGTATGGACTCATGAATATTTATTTTATACTTTGGGTTATAATCCAGTATTTTGTTGTTCAAATTGTTCCATCTTTGGCCATTGGAAGTTCTTTCAGTTGGTTCTTATATCTCTTTGATATATCCCCATCATTGCGGGCTCATTTTTTTGAGCACTTCCTTACTTTCTAGTAACTACAAGATACTCCAGGCTCATCTTGTATATATCCTGCCCCAGTCACTCCAGCCCTAGAATCAGCCATTTCTCCCAGGAGCCCTGTTCCTTTTACTGGAAAATGGTATTACAAGCCATGTTCTGGAGCTAGATGTGCTCACTGTTACTGGTACACCTAGGCTCTCAGCTGAAAGAGCAAGGAAATAAATGCCTGTATACTAACCCAATACGTATATACACATCTGTAAATATTTCTATATGTAACCATCGGTATCTATATTAAGCTAAACATGAGTTCATACTGATGTCTCCAACTCTTCTCTATTGCCAGAAGCATTATTTTTAATAAAAAAAATAGAAATACAGAAGTTTGTTTTCCAGAGGACATTAACTACACTGCGGGAGATCCATACAGGGAACATTATGCGATCAATTTTTAAAGGTTTAACTCTATATGTAGTGGTATGAATTCTATAATATATATTAACTGACAAATATATATGTACATACAAACAATTTCCAGAAGGAAATACAACAAAAGGTTAACAGTAGGTAACTTTGAGAAATGGAAACGGGGTTAGAACATGCATTATCAACGGGTCATCCTCAAAGAGGAAAAAAATATTAGATATGACAATGGCCTGTAGCTCTCCAAAGGATCACAGTACACAAAAAGATGCAGAGCGTATCAGTGGTATTAAAATTTCATGGGGAGGGGAAGTGATTAGGGGAAAAAATGTCTAAAAAGACTCCTTTGGAGAGTATAATGAAATAAAGATTGAGAAATAATGAGTTAGAAGGAACAGGTAATTGTACTTTTTACTCCATATGCTTTTTTCTTCTGTGAGCATATGTTTATTTAATTTTTAAAAAAAACAAAAGTAAGACTGATCTACCTAACAGCAGTGTTAGGTGAATAGTGAAATTCTGACTAGAAGTTGTAGTTCCTCAGGCCATGCTGAATGTCCATCTCACAGAGGGTCACCCCAACTGGGGCCTCTTTGGCAGTGGCTCACCAACTTTAGGAAAATGCATTTTTAATACTCTGGTTTACAAAAATCATATGGCCCACAATGCCTAAAATACTTATCTCTGCCATTTACAGAAAAAGTCTGCTGACCCCTGATCTCCACTATATTAGCTTACATTTTTTTTGGTATGTTCATACAGTGGAATACTACTCAGCAATGCGAACAAACAAACTATAACTACATGGGACAATACTGATAAATCTCACACACATAATGAGTGAAAGAGGACAGAAGCAAATAACACACACTGTATGATTCCATTTATGTACATTTCAGAAACTTGCAAAACTTATCTTTGGTGGCACTGGATATCTTTGGGAAGAGGAAGGTGATAGTGATTGGAGGGGTTATGAAGGGGCTTCTGGAAATGTTCTGATTTAAGCGTTGTTAGAAACATACTTGCTTTTTAAAAATAATTCACTGAGATGTTCATTTGTATTCTGTGCAGTTTTCTCAATCCATGTAATACTTTGTTCTAAAAGCAAAAAATTTTAAATACAAATCTTACAAAAATGTAACCAGATGAAGAAATATAAATTTACCAGCCTTTTCAGAGGTAACTAAGTAAGTACATATGTACCCTGGTTGTTCAGATACAGTTAGTCCCTGGACCACACCTGGAAAATAGTGGTGTAAAGCCAGGTTTGCACCTGACACCAAGGCAACCATTTAGTCCCAAACGGCTTTCTACTGACTGACTTTGTATGGACCCGAGATTGACAATGCTTCAGCTTTTCCAGATAAATAGGGTCATTGTGGTAGACAACAGTTTCAGACCCTTTGGTCAAAATAATGCTCTAGCTACTTCCTAACCTGGAAGCCAAGGGAACACTGGAAGCCTCTTTTAATTACTAACTCTGTTCTAAGAATAAACTTGACTGAATTTCCATGTGAACCTTAAGCACTAGCTCAATAATCTTGGAGAAAATGATACCAACTCTCAAGATGAAAGAAGGTTACCTTGCTTTAAAACCAATTATCTTACCATTTTAAATAGTGTCAGTCCAAGAATAGCCCATAACTTTTATTTGTTTGTTGTTGTTGTTTTGGTCTTACATTAGAACATCCTTTTTGCTAAGTGGCAATCATTCTCTTCAAAACTTCCTCAACAAGATCCAAATGCCATGGCATTATGATGACAGTTTAGTGGACATCTGCTGTTTGTGTCTTTCTAGCCCGCTTCCCCCCTTCTGGTAGTGGCACACCAGTCTTTTTTGGACTACTCCAATCCATTGGTCTTTGTGGAGGCTGCCAATCAAGGTGCCCTGCCCTTCCCTGGCCAAAGGACTTTAAACACATGACCCAAATGAGGCTAGTTAGACACTCTACCACCATCTCTAAACTAGGAACTCTTCACCAGCAGGGACAAGGTTTTTTCCATCTCTATATCTCTGAGGCCTAGCACAGTGCCTGGCTATGAATATTCAATGCATGTGGGCTGAATGAAATACAAAGAAAATCATGTACCTTAAACAAATGCTGAGCTAAGTCTATCATTTCCCAACAG
Source organism: Monodon monoceros (assembly GCF_005190385.1). Taxonomy (NCBI): domain Eukaryota; kingdom Metazoa; phylum Chordata; class Mammalia; order Artiodactyla; family Monodontidae; genus Monodon; species Monodon monoceros. The sequence goes on from NW_021703781.1 coordinate 68,766,223, forward strand.
AATTCTGAACATTGTATTATGTTTTGTAAGGAAAATGTCCACTTTAGTAAGCTAGGACATATGCATTGGAAATAGTATCGCAAGTTGCCATTTCTCAGTGCATTAAAGATGTCAATCAGTCCAATAAAATAAAGGGGCAAAAAAGACAAAAGGAGAATTACCTCATTACCTCAACATCTGCTTGAACATAAGCAATCGCACACTGGCTAATTTTTTTTAAAGGGGCATAATATAACTTTCTAGAAAGACATAATATAGCTAATTATACCATTCACTAGAAGGGAACATACAATGTTTTGAAGTAATTCAGAAGTGGGTGTGATTTATAAGACATAGAGCTTAGGGAATGTTAAGTATAAATTAGAGATTGTTCATATTATGACAGACTCCGTCATTACATTTCACAACTTTTGTCAAAAGCAACCTTATTCACCACACCACTAAAGACTTCACATTAGGGAAGGCTGCTGTCAGCTTTGCCATTTAGAGTTGATGGCAACCTTCTTTCTGAACACCCTCCTGGGGAATGGGTTCAAATTTTAGACTTAAAATACACCAGGGAAGAAACGATATGATGAAACCTAAATGGCCAACAAACATGTAAAAAGATTCCAAACCTCACTAATTACCAGGTGAAACAAATTTTTTAAAGGTACCATTTTTGTTCATCAGATTGGCAAAAATTAAGCAACCTGTCAGGCTGTCAAATTAGTAAAGACTGCTGTTGGTTACTGTTGACCAATGCATGGGAAAATGGACACTTCTGGGGGGAATGTGAACTGGTACAGCCATCTGGGGAGGGGGGCACTTTTGCAATGCCTAGCAAAACTTTATACGTATATGCCCTCTAAGCCAACAATTCCATTCCTAAGAATCTATCCTAGAAAAAAAATTTTAATTGTACAAACTGATTTGTATGATTATTTGATTAATGACTGTCTACTAATGACTGTCTACTAGACAATAAACTTGTCTGTCTGGTTCACCATCTCTTCCCCCAGTGCCCAGCACATGGGCATCACATGACAGGTACCTAGTATTTGTCAAAGGAGTAAATGAATAGGTTTACTCAGCCTAAAAAAAGAAAAGCAGAGTATTTAATCGATAATGGCTCTTCTTGTTCACATTAAATAGTAGTGGAATTATTCACAATGTTAAACAGGATGTAAAAAGTACTGTCTACTTTTAAAAATAAATCACACACACCGGCTTACAAAATTGATCATAATATTGGTAAGAGCCCAAACACCTAGTTGCCAGGTTTTCCACCTCAAATCCCTAGCCTCCCAGTTAGTTCCGTAGGTTAAACAGCAATTAAATACTCTTGAAATAAGTCACTTGCTATCACAGTCTATGATCCACTGACAAATGCCCCAAGTTTGAAATGTATAAAACTTACACCATGGGCTGATAAAAACCCCAACACCTGTGTAACCAGACTCAATATCCTAAAAAAAAAAGTATACGCTTTAAGAAACACAAATTTCAAAGTCTAACTGTTCTATTGCCTTTGACATCCTCAAAATTGAGGAAATATATCCTCTAAAAATACTAATGCATGGATTTGTTTGTTTTCCAACATAACTGGAGAACCAGAAACTTAAGAATCGTCCGTTTTTCTCAAGTCTCAAATCCAACACAGAGATAGAGATGTGTTCCAAAATCAAATACAAATAACTTGTGGATTATCTGCACTGTTAAATTATCCTTGAAATTATATACATAATGAAAAAAAGTGAAATTTAAAATTTTAACATTATTTGAAAACTGAACATCCATCAAAAGATCTGGTATCCACTGACAGATATTACCAATAATGAAAGCTCCAACAGTCTAGAATATGAATTAAGAGTCTTTATGTTGGGTGAGGGGGGTAGTGTTATCAGGAATAAAATACTAATAAAATCCAGTCCTTCACTAAAACATTTGAGAAATTCCAGATAAAGGCATGTTGCCCACCCACTAGATTCACTGATTCTTGTGACTTTATGACCTTAGACTAATCTAGGATGGGCGTTGACAGTACGTGGGAAGTCAAAAGCCATTAATATTTATCCAGCACTTTCTAGATGCTAGATACCACAGAGGAATGTGTTCTGTCCATTTTCGAGAAGTTAAATATTGATAATTTCCCCAAGGTCACACAGTTACTAAACAGTCATGTTGAGATTTGTTTCCAGGAGTGTGGACTCTAGAGGGATCAAAATACCCTTACGAATGGTATGTCTGTGGTCTCAAGGAGCAACAGGTCACAGTACTGGACAGACCTCATAAAATCATCTGGTTTAGCTCTTGCGCCTAGTCAGGTCAGGCCTGATTAACCATAAGACCCACGGAAGGGAAGAGACTCTTCCAAGTTCACAGAGTTGGTGAGTAAAGTCAAGAGAAGTGAAAGAGCTGGGATTAGCCACAGAGCGGGGCCCCTTCCACTATACGGCCATGTAAGCAAGTTATTCAGGAAAACATGTTCCTACACATTTTTACTTCCTAAATCTGCATGGTTCCTCTTTCTTAACCCATATTCTCAGGCCACCTTTGGTCAGGGTAATAATAATTTTAAATTTAAAAAGTGTTAGGTTCACATATGATCTTAATTTGGCTTTGTTCAGAAGTATGGTTAAGTGATGAAAATCACTGACTACAACAGTTCTTTATTAAGAGATAAAAACAGTTCTTTATCTAGTTACCAGGCAATGCAGAAATGCATGTACATGGCTTTCCTGCGAACCAGAGCCAAGTCCTAATTCAAGAAGCCCCGCATAGGCAGGGTGTTGCCTCACTGACAAATAAATTGCTAAAAATGGGAAGCGATAAAACACACCATGGCCTGCAAATCCTCGCTGCTAAGGAAAGAGGAACTAGGCCAAACCAGAATGAAAAGCTCGGAAAGGCTGTCAAGCAGCGCCCCAGGCGCCAACGTGCAAGGGGGGGCCGAGGCCAGGGAGCGAGGCCAGCAGAGCTGCCTAAACCGCCGCCTCTCCAAAATAACCAGCCCCACTCGCTTCCCCCGCGTGTACGGTGGTACCGTGGGACCTCGTCCCCGCCAAATCCTTGGCCCTTCTCCTCAACCCCCATGGCCGGCTAAAGCGACCAACGGGTAGCGCTTCCCGCCCTGCCTGGCACGACACTCCCAGGCACAAGCAAAGCACGTTACCCTCTGCCCCGAGCTCGCCAAAGCGCGCGGGGCGCGGAGAATGCTTTTCCACGGGTGACGGAGCTACTGGGGGTGACTACGACGGCCGCAACACCTCCCGCCCAGCTTCCACCACCGCAAAGCCAGCGCCCTGAGGCCGTCCCCGCCCATGGGCCGCGGCTGCCCGCACCTGGCGGCCACACGCCCGCCTACCTTGCTCCTTCAGACTGGAGATGAGCTGCAGCTGCTTCTCCTCGTCCGAGCTGTTCATTTTGGCAGGTGGGGCCGGGAATAAAAGGAAAGGAGGGAGAGGCGAGGGGTACAGTGGGGGGAGGGGGAAGAAAAAGCAAGATGCCGGTGGCTTGCGGCTTCACTACCCGGAAGTTGGGTTTGCTCCCGCTCCTCCTCCTCCTGGCGCGGAGCGCGCGGGTGAGATCATCCCCACGCACCTACTCAGCGGCCTTGGCTGCTTCACCTGCAGGCAGGCGGAGGGGCGGGGACAGGCCGGTAGCCCGGGGGCAGGAGGTGGGGACGTAGGAGGCACCCACGGTGGCACCTGGGCCCGCAACCCGTGCCTAGCCTGCGGCCGCCGCTGTCCCTCGCCTTCCTCCGCGGAGGCCGGCGCCGCAGGATGCGCAGGGGGAAGGCGTGCGGGGCTGCGTGAGTTCGCTGTGGCTATCTCCTGCACCCTCTTCTCCCTCTTCACCCCGCCGCGGACACCCGGACGCGCGTTCCGGAGAAAACCTGCCCTGGGTCTGCAGCGTCTAAGAGAACCCCACTTGGAACGCTGTCAAGAGCCTCTCCCCACAAGCGAGATGTAATTAGCAATAAACACCCAGGATTCTTCCCCAATTCTCGTACAGTGGACTCTGGGGGCGGTGTGGGAAAACCTAGGTGCCCTCGGGGCCGGGCTCTGTGTTAGTATGTTTTGCACCTTGATAAGCATACAGATACTGAAAGAGGCCAGTCTGGTAAGTTCCAAGGAGGGCGTGGTAGTCAGCTGGCTTCCTCCAGCAACACCGGTTTGAGAAATGGTCAAAACTGGGCCCTGCAGCACGTGGATCGCCAGGCCTCGCGGATCATCTGGTTTGCGGTGGAAAGATCTTCTCTTCAGGGTAGAGGCCACTGCAGTCCAAATACCTAAGGTCACACATCTGCCTGGCAGCAGAGCCTGGTGAAGTGAAGCCCAGCATTTGTCCCGCTTCACTGCCTTCTAGGCTGTTTAAACCCAGGTCTGGGTTAGAGCCTGACCAGAAAAGGGGCGGCAGACCTTCCAGATTTCAAAATGGTTCTCCCCAACCCCCAGTTGCCAGTCAGTCTTTGGTCAAGTCTCCTGACCTCTTTGAACTTCATCTAAAAAATGGGAATAATACTAATACCTACTCTCCCGGAAAAGCTGTTAAGTGCTGAACAAGGAGAGAAAGATACACAAAACACCATATCCAGAATCTGACATATAATAGATGTTCTTTTTTTAAAAAAAAATTAGGGTTACAGCTCTGTGAAAAAGGGGTTGTGGATGCTAATTGTAAGCTAAAATGGGCAGAGTTCTTTTACACTAATCATTAAGCATACAAAATAAATCCAAACTGAATTAGGCTTACTGCACATCTTGTTTTTTCTCACTGCCTCAAAGGTCTTAGTGTGGGTACTACATGAGCACAGTGCTTCTGCTCATTCCTCACTTGCTATTTTATGTAAATGCCCAACTCCATTTACTGAGTAGGTCTCCATGATGAATGGGGAAGAGGAGCTAGAATATAGGTTAAGTGCTGCAACTAGTATCTGTCTGATATTCCTACTAAATTCTAATTCAAAACGAACTGAAAAACAAGGTAGCACTGCTTTCTCGTCTCCTAAAAAGGCAATATAACATTTTAGCATGAGTGAGTTAGTGGTAGAGTGATCGAAAAAGGGAGCATAGTGTTTTTAAATAGAGTGAATTAAAATTTTGAAACTTTAAAAATAATTTTGGTATGGGGTCTTTTTTTTTTCTTTATAAGTTTATTTTACTTATTTATATTTGGCCGTGTTGGGTCTTCATTGCTGTGCACGGGCTTTCTCTAGTTGCGGCGAGCAGGGGCTGCTCTTCATTGAGGTGCGTGGGCTTCTCTTGCCATGGCCTCTCTTGTTGCAGAGCAGGGGCTCTAGGTGCACAGGCTTCATTAGTTGTGGCATGCGGGCTCAGTAGTTGTGGCTCGCAGGCTCTAGAGCACAGAGTCAGTAGTTGTGGCACACGGGCTTAGTTGCTCCGCGGCATGTGGGATCTTCCCGGACCAGGGATTGAACCAGTGTCCCCTGCACTGGCAGGAGGATTCTTAACCACTGCACCACCAGGGAAGCCCTGGGGTCTTATTATTCAGTCCTTTCCCTAGTTTTTCTTAAGATAGTTTAAGACAGTTGCAGATCCAGCTGCCAAGAAAAATAATCAAATGGCCTTTGCCTTAAGATTACCTGAGATGGTATCTTAATCCTCAGAGTTTAAAGAAGGCCCAGGAAACATGAGAAATTCAGACTCAACTACATGAAAATATGAAAGATATGTGCTGCCACCAGGTATTTTGTATAAAGAGAAATCATTTCCAGAAAAAAAAAAAATCAAGAGATTTGAGTAACAAATCATGGCCATCTAGCTTTCATACTGCAGCCAGGAAACCTGTTATACCTGATCAGTCACTCTGACTGCTGGATAATGCCAGAGTCCTCCTCCAAACCTAAATAATCAAATATTTTCTCCTATGAAACCAAATACCAGCAGAGTGCCTGTTAAATATTTGGGTTAGTTCACAAGGTTCCACTTTTTAAATGGTCGATTTAATTGTCTACTCCCATTATACAGTAACTTAGATATCACTTTTGGAGTTTAAGAATGAGTTAATCAATTATCAAATCTATAATCAAATTGAGTGCTTTGGTCCCACACGGAATCTGCAGCCCCTTGAAATTAATCCTGTTTACCTTCCTTGAAATTAAAATAGCCTCCTGAAATACAGTATGGTGTTATCTTGAGGGCATGGGATGAATTAGGATGGCTATTAGAGTCAATTATAGGGATTCAGATCTCCCATTACACCATGGTTTATTTATATGATATGAATATTAATGGAAAGGATAGAAGTGATAATAATTAGTTTTTGTTCTATTTAATAATGCACATAGGGATTTATGTTGCAGGCATCACAATGGATTCATTAACCTCCATATAACATGTAATTAAAAACCCTTAAAATGTGTCTATACATATGCATATATGGACAGAGATAGGGGAAGGAGAGACTTTTTAAAAATGAGTTGAAAGGATATGTACCAAACTCAGGATAATGGCTGCTTCTAGGGGTAGAAAGTAGAGGAAGAGGCCCAAGGGGTGAGGAGTGGAGTGGGAGAGAGCAGTGATCAAAGGATTTTCTCTTTAATGTTTGTTTGTGTTTCCAGGAATTTAATGTAAAATCACATTACTGATGTAGTCTTTTGAGGTATATAGACAAATAAGACTGAAATACAATAGGAAATGAAGGTTCATTTCCTCTAATCCACTAATTCCATATTAGGGAATCTACCCTAAAAGGCTTTACTATAATGTTAATTATGATATAAAAATGATAACATTGGAACATTACTTAACAATAAAAAAGAAAGTTTTGATACATGCTACACCATGGATAAACTTTGAAAACATTATGCTAAGTGAAAAAGCCAGTCAGAAAACACTAGACACTGTATGACTCCATTTATGTAGAATGTCCAGAACAGGCAAATCCGCAGAGAGAGAAAGTTAATCAGTGGTTGTCTAGGGCTGTGGGTGTTGGGGGAATGGTAAGTAACTGCTAGAAGGTATGGGGTTTCTTGCTGGGGTGGTAAACTTTTTCTAAAATTGATTGTGGTGATGGTTGAACAACTCCATGAACATATTCAAAACCATTAGATTGTATACTTTAAGTGTATACTTTGCATGGGAAAATTTTGTGATATGTGAACTATATCTCAAAAATCTGTTATAAAAAATAGGTTTTCAGAGGAAGAAAACTTTTACCTTAAAAAACTACTTACATAACTCTATTAAATTTATGTTTCTTGTATAAACATTTTTCCTCTTTCAAATCTTTGTATATATATACATTCTACTTTTTACTAAACTTTATTTCATATATACTTTATCTTGTACCAATATAATCTACATATTTACTCAATGCCGCTCCATTGTATCAATGAATATTTAGCTATTCTCAAATTCTTAGACATTTGAGTTGTTACTAGTATTTGTCTCTTTATATATAGTGCAGCAGAAATACAAGGACCACTCCTAGGCATATCATAGTCAAACTGTTAAAAACTAAATATAACAATCAGGTCTTAAAAGCAGCCAAAGAAACATGCATATTACATGCAGTAGAACAACAATAAAAGTGATGGCAGACTTCTTATTTAATGTTGTAATCCTTTACACTCAACAATATAAAAAGACACAAATAGGTGAAAGTAATAAAACAATGAAAAAATATTCCATGCAAATAGTAACCAAAAGAGAACTTGGGTGGTTATACTAATTTCAGACAAACAGACCTTAAGTCAAAAACTGTTACAAAAGACAAAGGAGGACATTATATATTCACAAAAGTGTCAGTTCATCAAGAATATATAACAATTATAAACACATATACAGCAAACAAACAACTCCCAAAATATATGAAGGAAAATTGACAGAATTGAAGGGAGAAATAGATAGTTCAACAATAATACTTGGAGACTACAATACCTCACTTTCAATAATGGATACAAAATTTTGATAGAAGATTAATAAGGATAGAGAGGGCTTAAACAACACTATACACAAAATAGATATAACAGACATGTATAGAACACTCCAAACTATAGAGCACAATGCACATTCTTCTCAAGTGCACGTGGAATATTCTCCAGGATAGATACTATGTTATGCCAAGAATTTAGTCTCAATAAACTTTAAAAGATTAAAATCATACAAATCATACAAAGTATCTTCTTCAACCATAATGGCATGATATTAGCAATCAGTAATAGAAGGAAATCTGGAAAATTCACAAATATATAGATATTAAACAACACCCTCTTCAATAACCAAAGGTTCAAAGAAGAAATCACAAGGGAAATCAGAACAGAGAGGATTAAAAACAAAAATATAACACCCCAAAACTTCTGGGGTGCAGTGAAGGCAGTGCTCACAGGGAAATTTATAAGCTGCAAATGGCTAACTTTACACCTTGAGAAAATAGGAAGAGTAAAATAAACCCAAAGTTAGCAGAAGGAAAGGAATAATGAAGATTAGAATGGAGATAAGTACAATAACACACAATAGAAAGACAATAGAATCAATGAAATCAAAAGTTATTTCTTTGAAAATATCAACAAAATTGACAAATCTTTAGCTAAACTAATAAAGAGAGATGAAAATAAAATCAGAAATGAAAGTGGAGACATTATTACCAACATTACAAAAATAAAAAGGATTATAAGAAAATAATATGAATAATTATACACCAATAAATTAGAAAACATAGATGAAATGGACAAATTTCTAGAAACACACAAATGATGTAGACTGAAGAAGAAATAGAAAATCTCAATAGACTCATAACAAGTAAAGAGACTGAATCAGTGATCAAAAACCTTCCAACGAAGAAAAGTCCAGGACCAGATGCCTTCACTGGTGAATTCTACCAAATATTTAAAGAACAATTAACACCAATTCTTCTAAACTCTTTCAAAAAATAGAAAACAAGGGAAAACTTCCAAACTCATTCTATGAAGTCAGCATTACTATGATATCAAAGCCAGATAAAGACATCAAAAGAAAAGAAAATTATAGACCAATAACCCTTGTGAATACAGATATAAAAGTCCACAACTAAATATTAGCAGCTAATCCAACAGAACATTACGGGGATTACACAACATGACCAAGTGTCTCCAGGATATATCATGTTTTTAGCCACAAAACGTTTTAACAAATTTAAGAAGATTGAAATCATATCAAGTATCTTTTCCAACCACAATGGTAGCCATTTTGAAATATACCCAGAGAATACTGTTATCCTTAAAAAGGCCTGTCTTCAAGAGAAACTATTTTACTGAGATTTTACCAAAGCCTAACAACCAAGAGAACGGAAATACCCAATTGAGGCCTGGTCCAGTCTCCCACACAGGGAAAGAAAAACACTAGCCCCTTCATGTGGCATAAGGGAAATAACCAACTCCAGTCTTCTCATCTCACCAGAGGGAGTAAACTGAGAAATAATTTGTAAGGTTACAGCCCAGGGGTACAGGTTCGCTAAAAGACTGAGGTCCAATCATAGGTCTATAGAATGCATCCCTTCCCCTTAAACTTTACCACTACATCTATAGGACTTCTATATAATAACAGGGGATTACAATGGAAAGAATTGCATGTCTCAGACCTTATTTAAGAAGAAGTCTTTATAGAAACCCGAAGACACAGAAGAGACAAAAACAAGGTCACCAGAGGAAAATTTAGCCTCTGACACCTACGGCTACAGCAAACAGTAAACACAGCCTAATTCCTAGCCAAATAGGCCTCACAGTAGAGGCCTATTTACTTCAGTTCTTTTTACCCAGTACATCATGTACAGGTTTAAACAAAAAATTACAAGGCATCCTGAAAGATAAAAAAACACAGCTTAAAGAGACAGAGTAATCATCAGAACTGGAGTTGGATATGGCAAAGTTTTAAAAATTTCAGACCTAAAATAACTATGAATAATATGCTAAGGGATCTAAGGAAAAAAGTGGACAACGTGCAAGAACAGATGAGCAACGTAAGCATAGAGACAGAAACTCTAAGAAAGATTCCAAGAGAAATGCTAGAAATAAAAAATATTTTAACAGAAATAACACACAGAAATAATAAGAATGGGGACTTCCCTGGTGGTGCAGTGGTTACAACTCCACACTCTCAATGCAGGGGGCCCGGGTTCAATTCCTGGTCAGGGAACTAGATCCCACATGCATGCTGCAATTAAGAGTTTGCATGCCACAACTAAGGAGCCCGCCTGCCGCAACTAAGATGCAGGGCAACCAAATAAATAAATAAATATTTTTTAAAAAAGAGAGAAATGAAGAATGCCTCTTTGATGAACAAACTGGACACAAATGAGGAAAGAATCAATGAGCTTGAAGATATGTTAACAGAAACTTCCCAAACTGAAAAGCAAAGAGGAAAAAAGTGAAAACAAAGGAACACAGTATCCAAGAAATGTGGGACAATTACCAAAGGTTTAATATTCATGTGATTGAAATACCAGGAGAAGAGAAAAAACAATCTAAGAAATATTTGAAGTAATAATGACTGGGAATTTCCCAAAATTAATGACAAACACCAAACTGTAGAACAGGAAGCTGAGAGAATGCCAAATAGAATACCAAAAAACTACATGTTGGAATGTCATATCAAAAAAAGGCAAGAGGGCTTCCCTGGTGGCGCAGTGGTTGAGAGTCCGCCTGCCAATGCAGGGGACATGGGTTCGTGCCCCGGTCCGGGAGCATCCTACATGCCGCGGAGCGGCTGGGCCCGTGAGCCATGGCCGCTGAGCCTGCGCGTCCGGAGCCTGTGCTCCGCAACGGGAGAGGCCACAGCAGTGAAAGGCCCACGTACCGCAAAAAAAAAAAAAGGAAAAAGGCAAGAAAAATATGGCCAATAAGCACATGAAAAGGTGTGCAAAATCATTAGTCACTAGGTAAACGCAAATCAAAACCACGATGAGATACCACTTCATGCTCACTAAGGTGGCTGTAATCAATAAGACAGACAATAACAAGTGTTGGGGAATATGTGGAGAAATTGGAACCCTCACACATTGTCAGCGGGAATGTAAAATGGTGTAGCCATTTTGGAAAACAATTTGGCAGCCCCTCAAAAAGTTAAACAGAGTTACCGTATGACCCAGAAATTTCACTTCTATGTATATACCCAAGACAATTAAAAACATATGTTCAAAAAGTTGTATATGAATGTTAGTAGCAGCACTATTCATAACAGTCAAAAAGTAAAAGCAACCCAAATGTCTATCAATTGGTAAATGGATAAACAAAATATATGTCCATATGATGGAATGGTATTTGACAGGAATGAAGTACTGACACATGCTATAACATGGATAACCTTGAAAACATTATGCTAAGAAGACACACATTGTATGATTCCATTTATATAAAATGTCCACTAATGGCAAATCAGAGACCAAAATTAGATTAGTGGTTGCCAAGGGCTGGTGGTAGGAGGGAATGAGGAATGGGTATAAGGTTTCTTTTTGTAGTGATGAAAGTGCTCTGAAATTAGATAGGAATGACATTTCCACAACTTCTTGAATATATAAGAAACCACTTTAAAATTGTACACTTTAAAAGAGTGATTTTATGCTATGTAAGTATCTCGAAAAATTATTTAAAAAATAAAATTCTGTAACTATGTATGGTAATGGATGTTAACTAGACATTGTGGTGATCATTTTGCAATACATACAAATATTGAATTGTTATGTTGTACACCTAAAACTAATATATATGTCAATTATATCTCACTTTTTAAAAATCTAGGGCAGTGAATGATACTGTATGATACTAGAATGATGGATACATGTCATTATACTTTTGTCCAAACCCACAGAATGTACAACACCAAGAGTAAACCATAATGTAAACTATGGACTTTGGGTGATTCCAATGTGTCAGCAAACATTCATCAGTTGTAATAAATATTCCACTTTGGTGTGAGATGTTGATAATGGGGGAGGCTATGCATACGTTGGGACAGAAGGTACATGAGAAACCTCTGTACCTTCCTTTCAATTTTGCTGTGAACCTAAAACTGTTCTAAAAAATAGTCTTTAAATATGAAAAAAAGGATTTTAAAAAGAATAATCTACGTCATTCAACACTGAGAAATTATTAAACACCAGCCATGTAGCAGACACTGTTAGACCTGGGTAATAAGAGAAATGAATACACTATGGCCCTCACTCTCAGACACACCAATCTGTTAATTAAAGCAAACGTATCAAAAGATAGCTGCAATACAGGTATCCACTACTTTTCGAAAGTTCATTTTACAACACTTCACTTTCACAGAAGACCTACATTAGGACCTGGTTTCACTTTTACGAAGGGGTGAAAGGCAAAAATAGTGTTCAATGTTTGTTTTGCAGCAAGCCCCAAGCTGCTGCAAAGTGGCACTGTCAAGCTCCTTCCCTGGGAACTATACTCGGCATCTTAGCATCAAGTTGCCATAGCTTTGAACTCTGTATGTGAGCAACTGTGCTTTATCTTGATATATTTTGTGCATACGTTAGCAAGATATGTCCTAAGGTAATTGCTTTTTTACCTTCCACCATTTCAGCTTAGGAAAGGTTTCATAGGAATGTTCTGCTTTCGAATAGTCAGGGGGAAACCTGTACAGTATGATGGGTCTGTGATGACATTAATGTTCAGAGACAGTAACTGAGATAAAGGAGGCAATGATTCACTCTCTTTGGTAGAATTAGGGCATGCTTTCTTGAGGAATGGAATTTCAAGGCAGATCTTGAAAGATGAACTGCAGTTTGCAGGGAATATGCAGAGAAAGAAACTCCAGACACTGAAAAAGCATATGCAAATACATGAAGGTAAAAAAAAAGACTGAAGGGACTTCCCTGGTGGCGCAGTGGTTAAGAATCCTTCTGCCAATGCAGGGGACACAGGTTCGAGCCCTGGTCTGGGAAGATCCCATATGCCACGGAGCAACTAAGCCCGTGCACCACAGCTACTGAGCCTGCGCTCTAGAGCCCGCGAGCCACAACTACTGAGCCCATGTGCCACAACTACTGAAGCCCATGTGTCTGGAGTCCATGCTCCGCAACAAAGAGAAGCCACCGCAATGAGAAGCCTGCACACCACAATGAAGAGTAGCCCCCACTCGCACAACTAGAGAAAGCCCACGTGCAGCAACAAAGACCCAACACAGCCATTAATTAATTAATTAATGAAAAGAAAATGACTAAAAGTCAGTTCAATGGTATAGTGTTAACCAACTCTCTGAAACGGAATTGAGTTGCCTTCCTTGAATTAGCTGTCATCAAATCAGTGTGAACAAACTCCTGAAGATCAGGTTTCTCTTAGTGGAAATGCCTTTTGCAACTATGAAAGGGGCATAGTCCAGTGGAAGAGAGGGGAACCATACAATAACCACATGTACAAACAAATCCTAAGAGTAAACAACATAAACAAGTGCATGACAGTAACTCTTGGAGTATATAATTAACATTATGAATAAGATTAAGTGGAGCTATGTGCTGAGGTAATGTAAATATCCCCATCAACTCAATCAGACCCAAATAATGACTCTAGCATAACTTATCTGGGTAAAAAAGCTCTTATTGTTTTCATATTCTTACAACTAACTAATCAACACTCATTCATAAAGAGAACATAACTATGATTAAATATAAGTTCCAGATAGGAAAGATTCATTTTACAACTTTCCCAGTTGATTAGACACATCGGCACAATCTTGTTACCTACCCCCTTCTCTGAGGCAGACTTCATCAATCTGGAAAATGAAGGCAGACCACTGATTGGAGGGAAAACCTGAAAAGGATTAAACACTTAGCATGCCATTCTAAAATACTGTAATTACAGTGCAATTAGCCATACTGCATATTAAACGTGCAACTCTGAAATGTGTTCAGACTCCCCAATTATAACTAGTTATTCTTCAAAGAATTTTGCCGCCCACACTGAATTTTCTCTAGTGCTTCTTTGTTGTAATTCAGGTGTGATAGTCACTAATATATCTAAGAGGACAGTTAATAAAATGTAGGCATTCTTTACTGTAAACCTAACACATGCATGCCAGGTAATACCCAACCATCACCACTAATAATCATGCTTCAGACAGGCAGATCTCCTATACAGTTGGACTTTGCCCTCTTTAAAACATATTTAATGGTCAGTTATGAAAAGGCAGTGAGATTGAGGCAAGAGTAAAGGCCTTAGGTGGGAGTGTAGGAACTTGTATACTTTTAAAAAAAAATTTTCCCAACTGGGAGAGTCACTTAGCCTCTCTGAATCTCTACTTCCTCATCTGTCAGTTGGGGTTGTAACTGCCCAGCATTTTGGTGAGGATCAAAAGGCTTAACTGACAGAGAACTCTTAAAAAGTTGATCAGTCTACCCAAATCTAAGGTGCTACTCTGTTATGGGCTCAGATTGTATTCTAAAAGAACGGTCGATGGAAAGGGGAAGACAGAGATATTTGCATCATAGTTAGGCCAGGGAGGATATTCAAAATATTTAAACAAGCCCTAACCAATCAGAAAGAAGTCAGCTTTAAGCAATTGGTACAGCCTGTAGGGTACAGACCAGTTTTGGATCATCCTAGTTTAAAGACAAACAGAGATTTTAAAAATAGGGTAAAAAAAATGGCAGAACTTGTTGAAAAACAACACAAAAACAAAAAACTAATGGTTTGTTTTTTTGTTTTTTTTTGGCCTTGCAGCATGCGGGATCTTAGTTCCCCTGACCAGGGATCAAACCCACACCCTCTGCAGTGGAGTGCAGAGTCTTAACCACTGTACCACCAGGGAAGTCCAAAAACTAACGGCATTTTAACCTAGCTTTTGTTAATGGCAGTGGATTTTCTGTAACATAGAAGATAGTGGTCACCCTTGAAATTATTTGTTTAAATATTTATCTTCCCTGCCACACAGTGCCATAAGAAGAGGGAATATGCCCATCTTAATCATCTCTGTATTCCTAACCAGCAAATGCCTGGTATAGGAATTCAGTAAATATTTGTTGAATGAATGACTTAATAAATTAATCAACAAAAAAGGAATAAACAGGCATTCCTGTTCTACTATTCAATGGCCAGACTAATCCAGGATTCTATGTTCTAGGTACCATGATTTAAGAGAGTTATAAAGGACAGGGGCCACAGTTGAGGAAACTAGGGACTATTCGTCTAGGTACTGAAAATTCTATGATGTAATAGGTATCTTAAATTTTTTCTGTATAAAAATACAACTTATAAAAATATGTGGGACAGGTAAGGTAGTACTGAGAGTGACATTTATATTGCTAAATGCTGACACTAGAAAAAACGTTCTCGGGCTTCCCTGGTGGCGCAGTGGTTAAGAATCCACCTGCCAATGCAGGGGACACGGGTTCGAGCCCTGGTCCGGGAAGATCCCATATGCCGCGGAGCAACGAAGCCCGTGTGCCACAGCTACTGAGCCTGCACTCTAGAGCCCGTGTGCCACAACTACTGAGCCCGTGTGCCACAACTACTGAAGCACGCGCGGCTAGGGCACGCAGGCCTAGGGCCCGTGCTCCTCAACAAGAGAAGTCACCGCAGTGAGAAGCCTGTGCACCACAATGGAGAGTAGCCCCACTCGCAGCAACTAGAGAAAGCCCACGCACAGCAACGAAGACCCAACGCAGCCAAAAATAAATAAGTGAAATAAATTTTAAAAATAATAAAAATAAAAAACATTTTTAAAAAAAGTAAAAAGGTTCTCCAACCAATAATCTAAATAGATGATCAAGAAACTACAAAAAGAAGAGCAAGGTAAATCCAAAGCAAGCAGAAGGAAATAAATAAAATTGGAAACAGGAAAACAAGAGAGAATATCAATGAAACAAAAACCTGCTTCATTTAAAAAATCAATAAGATTGATAAACTTCTATGCAAGACTGAGAAAGATAGAGAAAAGATATGTCACCAATTTCAGGAATGAAACAAGCTATTACTAGAGCTATCAAAAATATAATAGGGGGTTAAACAACCAGTAAGTCAAAGAAGAAATTACAAGAGTAATTGGAAAAATCTTTGAGATGAATGGAAATGAAAATACAGTATAATGAAATGTATGGGATGTAGCAAAAGCAGTGCTCAGAGGGAAATTTATAGCTGTCAATGCCTGCATTAAAAAAGAAGAAAGATCTCAAATCGGTAATCTAACTGTACATCTTAATGAACTGTAAAAAGAAAAGCAAATGAAACCCAAAGCTAGCAAAAGTTAGGAAACAGTAAAAATTACAGTAGAGATAAAATAGACAACTAGAAAAACAATAGGAAAAAACAGTAAAACCTAAAGTTAATTTTTTTAAATCAACAAAGTTGACAAACTTTAGCTAGAATGAATATGGGAAGGAGAGAACACTCAATTACTAAAATCAGAACTAAAGTGAAGACATTATTACTGAACTCAAAAATAAAAAGGATTATACAATGAACTACTGTATGCCAAAAAAAAAAAAAAAAAATAGGTGACCAGGATGAAATGGACAAATTCCTAGCAATACACAAACTACCAAAACAAACTTAAGAAGAAACAGAAAATCTGAATAAACCTATAACAAGTAAAGAGATCAAATCAGTAATCACAAATCACCCAACAAATAAATGCCCAAATAAATGACTTCACTGATAAATTCCGCCAAACTTTCAAAGATGAATAATACCAATTTTTCTCAAACTCTTAAAAGAAATAGAAGAACAGTGAACACATCTTGACTTATTCCATGAGGCCAGCATTACTTTGATATCAAGCCAGACAAAGCCATCCCCCCAAAAAAGAAAACTATAGACCAATATCTTTTCTGAATGTAAAAGCAAAAATTCTCAACAAAATACTAGAATACCAAATCCAGCTATATATTAAAAGGGTTATACACCGTGATGGAATGAAATTTATCCCAGGAATGCAAGCATGGTTCAACATGAAAATCAATCAATATAAGGCATCATATTAATAGAATGAAAGGAGGAAAACCATATAATCATCTCAATAGATACAGAAAAAAACATTCTATAAAATCCACTACCCTTTCATGATTAAAAAAATCCAATACACTAGGGATAGAAGGGAACTTCATCATGAAGTTAGAGGTCATTTATGGAAAAAACACAAGTAACATCATACTCAGTGGTGAAAGACTGAAAGCTTTCCCCTTTAGATCATAACATGACAAAGATGACAGCTTTCACCACTTCTATTCAACATTGCACTGGAAAGTCCTAGTCAGAGTGATTATACAAGAAAAAGAAATAAAAGACATACAAGTGGGAAGGGAAGAAAACTACCTATTCCCAGATGACATGATTTATATATATATATAGCCATTAAGAATCCACAAAAAAATACTAGAGCTAATAAATTCAGCAAAATTGTATAATACAAAATCAGATCCATTGTATTTCTATACACTAGCAATAAACAATGGAAAAGGAAATTAAGAAAATTTCTTTTACAATAGCATCAAAAAGAATAAAATACTTAGGTATAAATTTAACCAAGGAAATGTAAGACTTGAAAATGACAAAACATTGCAGAAAAAAAATTAAAGAAGACCTAAATGAATGGAAACACTCCTGTGTCCATGGATTGGAAGATTTAATACTGTTAGAATGGTAATATTTTTCACACATATCTACATATTCATGCAATCCCTACTGAAATCCCAATGGACTTTTTTTGCAGAAATAGATAAGCCCATGCAAAAATTCATATGAAATTGCAAGGGACCCAGAATAGCCAAAACAGTCATGAAAAGGAAAACTTGGAGGACTCCTATTTCCCAATTTCCTAACTTCCTGTAAAGCTACAATAATACAGTAATCAGAACAGGAATCAGTATGGTACTGAAATAAGGAAAGACATTCAGATCAATGGACTAGAAATGAGAGCCCGGAAATGAAACCATCTATCTGTAGTCAACTGATTTTCAACAAGGTGTCAAGAACACTCAATGAAAGAAAAGTCTCTTTAACAAATGGTGCTGGGAAAACTGGATATCCACATGCAAAAGAATGCAGTTGAACCCTTACCTCATACCATATACAAAAATTAACTTAAAATGCATCACATATCTAAGTGTAAAAGCTAAACTTCTTGGAAGAAAGCATAATGATAATCTTCATAACCCTGGGTTTGGAAATGGTTTCTTAGATAGTACACCAAAAGCATAAGCAACAAAAGAAAAAATGGATAAATGAACTTCATTAAATTAAAGCCTGGTGGCGCAGTGGTTGAGAGTCCGCCTGACGATGCAGGGGACGCAGGTTGGTGTCCTGGTCCGGGAAGATCCCACATGCTGTGGAGTGGCTAGGCCCGTGAGCCATGGCCGCTGGGCCTGCGCGTCCAGAGCCTGTGCTCCGCAATGGGAGAGGCCACAACAGTGAGAGGCCCGCGAACCGCAAAAAAAGAGAGTGAAAAGACAACTCACAAATGGAGGGAAGTATTTATAAATCATATATCTGATAAGTATCTAAAATATATAAAACTCTTACAACTAAACAAGAAAAAGACAAATGGCTCAATTTAAAAATGGGCAAAGGACTTGAACAGATATTTCTCCAAAGAAGATATACATATGGCCAACAAGCATATTAAAAAAGGTTCAACATCACTAGTCATCAGAGAAATTCAAATCAAAATTACAACAAGACGCCACTTCATACCCACTAGGATGGGTTGTATTTTTTAAAAAATGGAATATAGCAAATGTTGGCAAGGATATGGAGAAGTTAGAACACTCACACGTTGATGGTAGGAATGAAAAACAGTGCAGATGCTGTGGAATACAGTATGGCAGCTCCTCAAAAAGTTAAACACAGAATTACTACATGACCCAGTGATTCCACTTCTAAGTACACACATAAGAAAAATGAAAACAGGTGTTGAAACAAAAACTTGTACAAGAATATTCAGAGCAGCAATATTCACAACAGTCAAAAAGAATATTCACAACAGCAATATTCACAACCCAAATGTCCACCAACAGATTAATGGATAAATAAAATGTGATGTAAACATGCAATGGAATGTTATTCAGCCACAAAAAGGAATGGAGTATGATATATGCTACAACATGGATGAACCTCAGAAATATTATGCTGAGCAAATAAAGCCTGATAAAAAGGCTATATATTATATAATTCTATTTACATGAAATACCTAGAATAGGAAAATTCATAGAGACAGAAAGCAGATTAATGGTTCCCAAGGGTTTAAGGGGAGGGGAAATGGGGTGTGCCCACATAGTGGGTGTGGGGTTTCATTTTGGGATGGTGAAAATGTTCTGGAACTAAACACTGGTGATGAAGGTACAATATCGTGAATGCACTAAATGCCACTGAATTGTTTGCTTTAAAATGGTAAATTTTATGCTATGTGTATTTTACATGTTTTTTAAAAGGCAATAAAGGAATGCTGTGAACAACTTTATGTTCATAAACTCAACAACTGAGAATGGATCAATCCTCAAATACAACAAGCTACCAAAATTCAATCTCAATGAAACAGACAACCTGAATAGTCCTATACCATCAAAGAAATTGAATCTGCAGTTGAAAAGCTTTTGAAAAAGAAATCTCCAGGCCCAGACAGTTTCACTGGATAATCCTACCAGACACAGAAAGAAGAATTAACACAAATCTTATATAATATCTCCCAGAAAGTACAAGACGAGAAAACAATCCTGACTAATTTTGTGAGGCTAGTATTACCCTGATACCAAAACCAGACATAGAGGACACAAAAGAATAAAATTGTGGACCAATATCTCTCATGAACATAGTTGCAAAAATCCTCAATAAAATACTGGCAAATTGAATCGAGCAATATATAAAAAGTTTTATACACTATGACCAAGTAGAATTTATTCCAAGTGTTCACGGCTGATTCACTATTCAAAAGTCAATCAATGGGGAATTCCCTGGCAGTCCAGTGGTTAGGACTTGGAGCTTTCACTGCTGGGGCCCGGGTTCAATCCCTGCTTGGGGAACTAAGATCCTGCAAGCTGCACGGCATGGCCAAAAAAAAAAAAAGAAATCAATCAATCCATCCTATCAATGGGCTGAAGAAGAAAAATTATATGATCATAACAATTGATGCAGGAAAAGCACTTGACAAAATCCAATACCCATAGATGACAGAAACTCTCAGCAAACTAGGAAGAGAGTGGAAACTTTCTCACCTTGTTAAAGAGCATCTACAAAACTCCTATATCACATAAATCATATGTA
Organism: Monodon monoceros; assembly: GCF_005190385.1. Lineage (NCBI taxonomy): Eukaryota > Metazoa > Chordata > Mammalia > Artiodactyla > Monodontidae > Monodon > Monodon monoceros. Next base: position 68,786,408 of record NW_021703781.1, read on the forward strand.
ATAAAGGAAATACAAATTAAAACAGCAACGAGATACCTCTACACATCTATGAGAACGGCCCAAATCCAGAACCCTGACAACACCAAATGCTAGTGAGGATGTGGAGAAACAGAACTCTGACTCATTGCTGGTGGGAATGCAAAATGGTACAGCTGCTTTGGAAGACAATTTGGTGCTTTCTCACAAAACTAGACATACTCTTACCATAATTAAGATCCAGCAATCATGCTCCTTGGTACTTACCCAAAGGAGTAAAAACTTATATCCACACAAAAACCTGCAAACAGATGCTGACAGCAGCTTTATTCATAATTGCCAAAAGTTGGAAGCAACCAAGACGTCCTTCAGTAGGTGAACAGACAAATAAATGAGGTATATCCAGACAATGGAATATTATTCAGCACTCAAAAGAAATGAGCTATCAAACCATGAAAAGACATGGAAGAAACTTAAATGCATATTACTAAGTGAAAGAAGGCAATCTGAAAAGACCATACAGTGTATGAAGTTCTGGAAAAGGCAAACCTATGGAGACAGTAAAGAGATCAGTGGTTATCAAGGGTTGGGGGGAAGGAATGAATACGTGGACCACAGAGGATTTTGAGGACAGTGTCTGTGTCTGTGTGATACCATAATGATGGATACATGTCATTATACATTTGTCCAAACCCACAGAATGTACAACACCAAGATCAAAATGTCATGTTAACTATGGACTTTGGGTATAACAAATGTACCACTCTGGTGGGAGATGTTGATAATGGGGGAGGCTATTCACGTGTGGGGTCAAAGTGTATATGGGAACTTTCTGTATCTTCTCAATTTTGCTGTGAACCTAAAACTGCTCTAAAAAAAATAAGTCTTTTAAAAAAAAAAAAGATACAGAAAGAACCTATAGTCTAAAAGAGATTCAGGAGACACATAAACACATAAACTAATCATACTATACAGTCTTTATTTGAATCTTAATGCAAACAAATGAACTTTAAAAATAAAATTAAAAAGTATGAGATAATTAGGGACATTTATACACTATTTGATGATACTACTGGAAACACTGTTAAATTTTTAGGTGTGATAATGGCATTATGGTTATATATTTTAAGATTTCTTATCTTTTAAAGATATATGCTGAAATATTAAATATTTATTGATAAAAGGGCATAATGTCGGGGATTTGTTTCATGATAATTGAGGAGGGGAGGAGTAGAAGGAAGGAATATGAAATAAAACTGGCCATGTGTTATATCTGTAGCTGGGTGATGGGTATATGGAATTTATTCAACTATCCTGTTTGAAATATTCTATGATATTTTTAGAATAAATAAAATTTAAATGATCCTGCACAAAGTCAAACTCTACCTGGCTTCACTACGAATACCCTAGCAGAGCTGACTGGCAGGCTAGCCAAGCACGTTCCATAAAAAGAAAAATCCTACAGCTAATATCATTCTGGATGGTGAAAGACTGAATGCTTTCTTTCTAAATTTGGAAACAAAGCAAAGATGCTCACTCTCAGCACTACAATTCAACACAGAAATGGAAGTTCTAGCCTCTGCAATGAGGTGAAAAAAAGAAATACAAGGCAGACCAATTGGAAAGGAAGAAATAAAACTGTCCCTATTTGCAGATAACATGATTGTTTACTAGAAAATCCCAAGGACTCTACCAAAGAAATTCTAGAACTAACAGTAGATTCAACAATGTAGCAGGAAATAAGATGAACACACAAAAATCAATTCCATATATACCAACAATAAGCACGTGAAACCAAAATTAAAAGCACAATACAATTTATGATCACTCCAAAGAAAATGAAATACTAAGGTATAAATTTAACAAAATATGCACAGGATCTATATCCTGAAAATTACTAAATGCTGATGAAAGAAATCAAAGAATTCCTAAATAAACTGAGAGACATGCTATGTTCCTGGATTAGAAGACTCAGCAGAGTGAACATGTCAGTACTCCCCAGGTTGTTGTATATGCTTAAGGCAATTCCTATCAAAATCCCAGTAAGGTTTTTTGTAGACACAGGCAAACTTATTCCAAAATTTATATGCAAAGGCACAAGCCCCTGAATAGCTAAAATAACCTTGAAAATGAAGAATGAAGGGGTAGGAATCACTCTATCTTATGTGAAGGCCTACAATATAGATACAGTAATCAAGACAGGTGGTACTAACAGAGGGATAGACACATAGATCAATATAACAGAACAGAGAACTCTGAAATAAACCCACACAAATGCGTCCAACTGACTTTAACAAAGCAATTCAATGGTGGAAGGGTCTCCTTTTCAACAAACGGTGGAGGGCCAACTGGGCATCCATAGGTCAAAAAAAAAAAAGAACCTTAAAACCTCATACCTTCAGGCAAAAGTTAACTCAAAATGGAGTTAAACATAAACTTAAATGTAAAACAACACTATAAAACATTTAGAAAAACACAGGAGAAAATCTTTAGGACTTTTAAACTTGACACCAAAAGCAAGATCCATAAAAGGAAAAGTTGATAAATCCAACCTCACCAAAATTATCAAATTTTGCTCTGCAAAAGGCCCTATTAAGAGGATGAAAGGTACAGACTTAGAAAAATATTTGCAAACCACACATCTGACAAAGGACTAGTATCTAGACTACATGAAGAATATTCAAAACTCAACAGTAAAAAAAATCCAACTAGAAAATGGGCAAAAGAAATGAACAGACACTTCTACAAAGAGAGAGCAAATAACCACAAGATGCCCAACATCATTAGCCATTAGAAAAAAATGCAAATAAAAATATTAGATATCACTACATACCTATTAGAATAGCCAAAATAAAAAATGTCAAGGCAGAGCACAGAAAATTTTTAAGTCTGCAAAACTCTTCTGTATGATGCTAAAAAAGTGGATACATGTCATTTGTCAAAACCCATAGAATGTACAACACAAAGAATGAACCCTGGGACTTCCCTGGTGGTCCGGTGTTCAGGAATCCACCTTCCGGGCTTCCCTGGTGGCGCAGTGGTTGAGAGTCCGCCTGCCTATGCAGGGGACACGGGTTCGTGCCCCGGTCTGGGAAGATCCCACATGCCGCGGAGCGGCTGGGCCTGTGAGCCATGGCCGCTGAGCCTGCGCGTCCAGAGCCTGTGCTCCATAACGGGAGAGGCCACAACAGTGAGAGGCCTGCGTACCGCAAAAAAAAAAAAAAAAAAAAAGAATCCACCTTCCAATGCAGGGGATGGGGGTTCAACCCCTGGTTGGGAAGCTAAGATCCCACATGACGTGGGGCAACTAAGCCCACGTGCCACAACTACTGAGCCTGCGTGCCACAACTAGAGAGCCTGCGTGCTGCAACTACACAGCCCACGCACCCTGGAGCCCAAGCACCACAGCTAGAGAGAAGCCCACGCACCACAATGAAAGATCCCGCATGCCACAACTAAGAACCGATTCGGCCAAATATCAATAAATAAATAAATGAAAAGAATGAACCCTAATGTAAACTATGAACTTTGGGTAATAATGATGTATCAATGTAGGTTCACAGACAGTAACAAATGTACTACTCTGGTATAGGATGTTGACAGTGGGGGAGGCTATGCATATGTGAGAGCAAGGAGTATATGGGAACTCTCTGTACTTTGTCAATTTTGCTGTGAACCTAAAACTGCTCTTTTAAAAAAGTCTATTAAATAAAAAATATATATATAAAAGAGTATTACTCAACCATAAAAAAGAATGAAATACTGCCACTGCAGCAACATGGATGGACCTAGAGATTATCATACTAAGTGAAGTAAGTCTGACAGAGACAGACAAATATTGTATGATATCACTTATATGTGGAATCTAAAAATTAATACAAATGAACTTATTTACAAAACAGAAACAGACTCACAGATATAGAAAACAAACTTAAAGATGCTCAAAGAACTAAAGCAAGACATGGAGAAAGTCAAGAAAACAAAGTATAAACAAAATGGAAATAACAGTAAAGAAACGGAAAAAAATAAAGAAACCAAAAAGAAATTATAGAGCCACTTTGTGCCTCCTATACAACTTAAGAGACTAATACATTAAAAAAATTACTAGTCTAGAAGGCAGTATTTTGTAACTTTGGCTTGTAACTCCACATTCTATTTTTACATGATTTAAGAGACTACTAATACATTTTTAAAAAACAATTGTTATTTTATGTTTATGACAATATATAAAGATGTAACTTTGGGCTTCCCTGGTGGTGCAGTGGTTGAGAGTCTTGCCTGCCAATGCAGGGGACACAGGTTCATGCCCCAGTCCAGGAAGATCCCACATGCCGCGGAGCAGCTAGGCCCGTGAGCCATGGCCACTGAGCCTGTGCGTCCGGAGCCTGTGCTCTGCAACAGGAGAGGCCACAACAGTGAGAGGCCCGCGTATCTCACACACACACACACAAAAAAGATGTAACTTTGTGATATTGATAAGTGAAAGGGGGTAGGGACAGAGCTGTATAGAAGCTGAGTCTTTGTATGTTATTGAAGTTAAGCTGGTATTAATGCAAACTGGGAACTTTAGGATGTTAAATGTAATTCCCATGGAAACTATATAAAATATATATCTGTAGAACACATATAAAAAAAGAGAATTAAAAACATTCTACTATTAAAAAAATCAATTAAACACAAAAGAAGACATTAATGCAGGAAATGGAGGGACAAAAAAGCTAGAAGGCATATGGAGAACAAACAGCAAAGTGACAAAAGTAAGTCCCTCCTTAACAGTAATTACTTTAAATATAAATCGATTAAACTCTCCAATCAAAAGTATATACACTAAAAATGAAAATCAAAAAAAAAAAGTAGGAAAACAATTCCATTTACAATAGCATCAAAAAGAATACTTAGAAATTAATATTAAGATTTAATTACTACTCAAAGCAATCTACAGATTCAATGCAATCTCTATCACAATCCCAATGATGTTTTTAATAGAAATAGAAAAATCCATCACAAAATTTATGTAGCATCTCAAAGGGATCATGAATAGCCAAAACAACCTTGCAGAAGAAGAAAACTGGAGGATTTGCACTTCTGATTTCAAAACTTACTGCAAAGTTACAGTAATTAGAACAAAGTGCTACTGGCATAGAGACAGACCAATGGAATAGACCTGAGAGCCCAGAAATAAATGCTCACATATGCAGACAAATTTTTGTGTGTGTGCGTGTGTGTGTCTGTGTGTGGTACGCAGGCCTCTCACTGTTGTGGCCTCTCCCATTGCGGAGCACAGGCTCCGGACGCACAGGCTCAGCAGCCATGGCTCATGGGCCCAGCCGCTCCGCGGCACGTGGGATCTTCCCGGACCGGGGCACGAACCTGTGTCCCTTGCATAGGCAGGCGGACTCTCAACCACTGTGCCACCAGGGAAGCCCCAATTGGCCTACTTCTACAAAACACATTCCATGCTATATTTTAAATATAGCGCATGCTATATTTTAAATAGCACTATGCTATTTTAAATATGCTATATTTTAAGGTTTAAATGATCTCCAAACATTATTTAGCTTTTACATTGCTACTAACCTCAAAAAAGCGTCAGATGGTACTGAAAAGGAATTTCAGCTCTCCTTCCAGAAAAATTCTTTTCCGTTTCAGTCACTGTGGCCTCATCAAAACTTTTCACACTGGTCTATCTCTTAACTAAACTTTGTGTTCTCAACAAAGTAAGCGTATTAAAAATCAAACAATGTTGAACATCACTTGTTGAATACCTGCTATGTTATAGCACATTACAATGTCTCATTTAATCCTCACAACAAACCTATAGAGAGGGGAATAAATCTTATGACATTTCCACTATGAAGGGAACTTTATGACTGATGGGTAAAAGTGAGAAAATTTACCCTACAGAAAATAAATAAATAAAAATCAAAAAATTTTCTTGACTATAAATTTGAAGTATCATTAGTAAAAAAATGTTCAAGGCTCTAAAGATCCTGAGTGCTGGGTCTCCTGCTCAACTAACACAGAATTCCCACTGGGAATTTTCTCACCAGTAAGAAGAAACTGAACACCAGAGAGAAAACTTACACTTGAAGGCCCACAGTGAGGAATTCATCCCAATTCTAGGCTGGATACTGTGCTATAATGGTAGGAGCACAGGCTTTGGGTCAGAAAGCCCTAGCTCAAACATCAGAACTGCCGTATATTAGCTTACCTCCCTCAGTCTCAGTCACCTCTACCATAAAGTGGAGATAATAGTGTCCATTTTGTAAGTCTGTTGTGAGGATTAAACGAGACATTGTAATGTGCTGTAACACAGAGATACGCCACAAATGGTATCTATTATTATCAGATCCTTTTGTAGAACTCATAAGTACCTATTGGAAAGAGAATGTAAGATCAACAGGCTTTAAGTTAAGCAACTGGGGAATTCACTAGACAATATGACCCATAAAGAGAGATGACTTTGTGAACCCCGAGAAGGAAGTTGTCGCTAACATGATATCAATCTTTCTGCAATTCAGGGATTCTTATCCCTCCTCTCATTTCAAACTTGCACTGACTCACTCTTATTGTCTCTAACCCAACATTTCTACCCTGTTCAACACCCACCCTTTTCTACTCTGCTCCAAAATGTTGTGGCCAAGAGTCTATAAACTACACTCTCCTATTAGCTTCTACTAATAGGATGTAGTGGCAGAAGAGCAGAAGGCGGGGGAAAGCTCTCTCTTCTCTTTACACTCTTCTCTCTCTCTCTCCTCTCTCCTTGTGACAGCAACTTAAGAAGTGGCTCTGTCCTTTGGTGATCCTAGCTCCTACACCAAGGCCCCTACTCCATCCTACTCCATGGTCCCACCACCTGCCACATGGGTCCTTTTGGGCACTCCTGGGTTCTATGGGGTGGAAACCTCTAACTGTAGTACTAATATCAGGTTATCTCAATGGAAACCCATTGCTTTTCAGCCCTCCAGTACATGTGTAACCAATTTCCTTCTGCTGAAATATGTGGAGAGGTTTCTGTAAAAGCCCAAAACCCTTGGTGTGGCCTCAAGATCCTACATGATCTTATCCCTACCTACCTCCCAAGCCTCATCTATTGATCATCCTTCTCTGACTCGCCAAGGCCTTTTTATAAACTTCTTCAAATACTCCAATCTCCATCGTGCCTCATTATCTTCACACATATGGTTCCTTCTACCTGAAATATTCTTCCTTACATTATTCACCTGGGCAATTTTTATTCATCCTTCAGATCTCAGCTTAAATGTCACTTTCTCAAAGAGGTCTTTCTTGAGATCCCAAATCAAGTCAGATTTTACATTCTCACAGCACTCATACTTTTCCTTCATAACATTTATTACAATTGTATTCATATAATCTCTCTTTTACTTATTTGCTCAATATTTGTCTTCCCTTAATCAACTTTAAGGGACACAAGAACAGACTAGGTCTGTTCTCTGCTCTATACTTAGTGTGCATCAAATAAAGTAATTATTCAAAAAGTACTCATTAAATAATAATAAATATCCTTTACTCATACTTAGAGAATGGTAAACAAAACATTTTCACAGCATTATCTCCTTTGATCTTTACAATAGCTTTTTGAAGTTAAATCAGGCAGATATGAGAAACGAATGAGCCCCAGTTTCCAAGAATGGAAGCTAACTTGTAGCTCACTCAACCTGATATGACCCAAATCTGAGCAGAGCTGTGGTATATTCCAGAATGAAATAAACATAGAGGCCACTGGCACAACTGAACACTTAAAAAAAAAGAAGAAGAAAGAAAAGAAGCCTGTTTACTGAATACTGAGAATCTAAAATGAAGTGGTAGTAACTGCCTGTTGTCTACTCCTCTGTTCTACCTCAGCTCTCAGGGAAAAAATTCTCATGAACATGGGACTGCTTGCAGGTAGCTGTGGATGATGCACTATTAGGGACTATGACTCTTCACCCTTCCTAGATCAGAGCCCAGGTGCTGAGCACCTCCTGAGGCCTCTTCTGCAAAGAGCCAGAAGGGTGGGCCCAGGCCCCGAAGCACTGCTGGGCCAGGATGCCTGTAATGGCACCCACAGCAGCACTGCGGTTAGTCCCACAATTAGGCCTTTTCCTAACAGAAAGGATCTTTACAAGAGAGCGCAGAGAGCACGTCTCCAGGGTCCGCTCTCCTAGAGTACTTATATCTAAATCAGAGGCTTCTCTTTTATTGTCTTATTTCCTCCTAAAGTTCAATTAGAACAGCAAGAATCTATTATTGTCTCAACTGCTTCAATTCACTTAGAGGAAAAAATTTAATAACTCAAAACACTTCTGGCCAAGTTTCTCTGAGTGCAACAAAGTATTTCTGATTAATTCAACACTTTAAACCACAACCTGGAGTATCTGATAGAATCTATAAAATATCTACTAGAAACAGTGAGTTTAGCAAGGGTGCAAGAGTTTAGCAAAGGTCTATATACAAAAATCAACTGTATTTCTATATACTAGCAACAAATCATCAGAAATTGAAATTTTAAGTATACTATTTACAGTAACATCAAAAAATATGAAATACTTAGGGATAAATCTGGCAAAAGATGAGAAAGACCTGTAAACTGAAAACTACTAAATACTGCTAAGAGAAATTAAAGAAGAACTAAATAAATGGAGAGGTATATTTTGTTCAATGTTGTTAAGATGTCAATATAGTTAAGATGTCAAACCCAATACTGTTAAGATGTCAATTCTCCCCAAACTGATCTACATAAGTTCAACGTAATCTCAGTTAAAATCATTACAGAAGTTGACAAGCTGATTCTAAAATTCACATGGAAACGAAAAAGATCTAGAATCGTCAAAAGAAAGTTGGAGGGCTAACACTACCTTTTTTTCAAGACTTACAAAGCTACAGTAATTAAATCAGTGTGATATTGGCATAAAGATAGACAAATTAACCAATAGAGCAGAATAGAAATAAATCCACACACATACAGACAACTGATTTTTGACAAAGGCAATGTGGAGAAGAAAGGATAGACATTTTCAACAAATGGTGCTGGCACATTTACTTATTTTCACTGAAGTACAGTTGATTTACAATACTGTGTTAGTTTCAAGTGTACAACATAGTGATTCAGTTCCATATATATATGGAACTGAATATATATACTTTTTCAGATTCTTTTCCATTATAAGTTATTATAAGATACTGAATATAGTTCCCTGTGCTATTTAGTAAATCCTTGTTGCTTATCTATTTTATGTATATTAACAGATGTTAATCCCATATTCCTAATTTATCCCTCCCCCACTTCCTTTCCCCTTTGGTACCCATAAGTTTGAGTTTGTTTTCTATGTCTATCAGTCTCTTTCTGTTTTGTATATAGATTCATCTGTATCATTTTTTAGCTTCCACATATAAATGACATCATATAATATGTCTTTCTCTGTCTGCTTACTTCACTGAGTATGATATTCTCTAGGTCATCCATGTTGCTGCGAATGGCAACGTTTCATACTTTTTTATGGCTGAGTAATATTCCAGTGTGTGTGTGTGTGTGTGTGTGTGTGTGTGTGTGTGTGTGCGCGCACGCCACATCTTCTTAAACCAATCATCTGTTGATAGACACTGGTGGTTTCCCATGTCTTGGCTACTGTACAGAGTGGTCCAATGGAGAGCATCCATCAAAAACCTCTCCACATACCCTTAAGAAAAGGAAAATTAGGAATGGCACAGAAAAAGGTTGAACACAAGATCTCATGTCTAACTAATAACAGGACCCACAAAGGGTTTGTTTACTTTTGAGAAAATTCACCCCTTAGGAAGTAAGCTTGTCATTTTCCCTTATCAGTCCTGAAAGTGTATCACCTCAACTTCTATAGCAGTCATTCATTCGTTAATTTTTCCATTAATTCAACATATATTGAGAGAGTACCTACTCTGCAGCAATGAACAGGATAGACAAGGTCCCTTGTCACCTTTGGGGAAAGAGAGACACAAAAGAACAATAAAGAAACAGCAATAAGAGCTATGCAGAGAATTAAAACTAGGACATGTGATAGTAACCACGTGATTACATTAGTCAGTGTGGTCAGGAAATGCCCTTCTGAGGGGTGATATTTACAGTTAAGTCTAAACAAAAAGGAATCAACTAGGTGAAAATATTCCAAGGCAAGTGAGTAGTTAGCTCTAAGACAGGAACAAGCTTACAAACTTTACCCTACACTACCATTTTTCTATGTTTCAACTATCTTCTGAAAATTCAACTGAATTTTCTAAGGCCTAGAAGCTAGAGCAATGGCTATCAGACAATATCTACAACACTAAGTTAGTGGTATACTAGAAAGAACTTGGGACTTAGAAGAACCATTGCTTCATTCTTTCAACTAATATTTGAGCATTTGCCTGATAACAGACACTATGCTTGACATAGACTATAACCACAAATAAGATATCAAATAAGCATTTAGAAACCTGTGGAATAAATGTTACAAAAGGAGCTAGAACTGAGTACCCCTGAGTACTCCAGGCATCCTGAGAGCAGGCACTCACTCAGGCTTGGGGCATGAGGGAAGACTTCCCAAAAGTGTTGTTTAAGCAAAGATGTAAAGACGAGGACTTAAATCAATGAGGAAAGGGTTGGAAGAGGAAAATAAAAGAGCATTACTGTAGAAAGAGCATATGCATAGGCCCAAGGTGAGAAAGGGCATAGAGTAACAGAGGAATGTATGGCTAGAATTACAGCATCAGGAGAGAAAGGGGGAAATGGAGCTGGATATGTTAGCAAGCACTGAGTTTTGAAAGCCTTGTACTTTAAAATTTATCCTGAAAACAATGGGGAGCTTTTTAAGAGATTAAGTAGAGGAGTGATATGACCAGATTTACACTTTAGTAAGGTCCCTGGCTGTAATGGAAAGAATATTTGGAGGCAGGACTAGAAATAGGGGAATATTTGGGAGGCTGTTGCTGACATCTGGGGGAAAATGATGGCCTAAACTAAGACAGCAGGGAGGATGGAAAGATGGACTGAAAAGATATTTAGGAGATAGAATTGGCAGTATTTGGTAACATATTGGATATAGGAAGTGAATGAGATGAACCCCAGGTTTCAGGCATGAACAACTGGGTGGACAAGTAACACACAAGATGAGGATCAGCTTTTAGGGACAAAGGAAGTTAGAGACATAAAGAGTCTGAAATACCTTTGAGGTCTCCAAATAAAAGTATCAAAGGTCAGCTAGATACCTGGGTTTACAGCCCAAGAGAGAGGCCTGACGGGCAGGATTAGAAATGGGGACTCATTTAAGAGCCATCAACTCATTTGAATCTGGAGTCAAACAAAGCAACTATTAAAAGGTATCTTTGAGACAATCATAGAAATTTAGGAAGTAATAGATGATATTAAATTATTGTTAATTCTGCTTAGGTATAAAATGGAATGGTGGTTATGATTTTTAAAAAGCCTTTATGAAATGGATTTGAAGTATTTACAAGTGAAATGATAAGATGCACAAAATGTCAGTAATTGTTGCAGCTGAGTAATGGGTCTATGGGCATTAATTAAACTATTATCTCTACTTCTATGTTTGAAAACATCTGTAATAGTTAAAAAAATTTTTTAAAGTCATCTACCTACAGTGGAAACAGTAAGAAATGGATAAAATTGCTCCAGGATGAGAAGGGAAGAAAAAGGACAGTGGGGTGTGTGGAAGCTGGAATTCTGAGGATCTCATTATTTAAAGAAAAAGCACAGGAAAAGGAGTTGCTGAAGAGACCTGAGGCTGACAGAGAGGCAGGAGAAAATCCAAAGATGGTGATGTCCCCGAAGCCAAGGGAAGAGTTGTAAGAAGGCAGGAATAACCAATAGTGTCAAATAGCACAGAGGACTCAAGTAAAAGGAAGACTGGAAAGTACTTGTGGACTTAGCAACCAGAAGGTTGCAATGCCCTTTACCAAGTCAGTCCAGTACAGTGGTGGACACCAATGTTGGATTTCAGTGAACTGAAGAATGAATGGGACATGAGGAAATGGGAAAAGGGGTACAGATCACTCTCAAGCAGCTGAGCTCTGAAGGGGGAAAAAAAAAGGATTATAGCTAAACCGCTTTGGGACTGAGAAAGGGATTTTGGGTCTTAAGATGGAAAAGACTTGAGCCTGATTAAGGAAAGAGGGGGTGGCCTCAGTCACTAATCATGACCTTGTATAGGTCACATTTGTAAAATGGGATAATAAATAGGACAGCCCTTCAGGATTCAAACAAGATAATATAAGTGAAGGTCTTCAGTAAACTGTCAGGTGTTATATACATTACTATTATGAAGTAGGTAAATGATTACTATCAAATTTGTAAAGTCTAAGCAGCCTTACCATTCTGCTTGTTTCCTCTCCATAAGCAAAGAACATTATACCTTCACCAGTATAGAGGAAAAGAGAGAGATCAGAGCGAAACAGCTAGTGAGGATAATCAGGAAATAATACATGCCATTTTTCTGTTGGGCATGGATAAGGTTAGTGATTTATTCTGCAAAGCAAATGAATCAGCAACCATTTTCTATTAATGGTAAACAGGAAAAATATTTAAAGCCTAGCAATATGTAGCCAACAGATTGTACAAGGCAAACATAATAATAAAGGAAGTAGAGTTCTACAAAAATTAAATAATGAAAATGGTATTCAGAAACCCATTAGCAAGGAACTATGATGCTAGGAAAAGTAGCACTTTCAGTGTAAGCAAAGACCTTTGCTTTTAAAATCCTTAATGAAGATGAGTCCAAAAAACAGTACTAAAAGCTATGGGAAAGTCTTGAAAATCAAACTGCAAAAAAAAAAAAAAATACAGGCTGCTGAGTTGATGCCCATAATGGACCCTGAAGTCAATACCACACGTGTTAGTTAAATGGCTGCAAACCACCACTAAATGGATACATGAAGTACATTTTGTGTGTCTATTCTGTCTTTTTTTTTTCTTGTTTAAATCAAAGCCTATTGCTAGAACTAAGGAATTTCAAAACTTCACATTCTGGTATAAAACTGCAGCCATTGGGGCTTCCCTGGTGGCGCAGTGGTTGAGAGTCCGCCTGCCAGTGCAGGGGACACGGGTTCGTGCCCCGGTCCGGGAGGATCCCACATGCCGCGGAGTGGCTGGGCCCGTGAGCCACGGCCGCTGAGCCTGCAGGTCCGGAACCTGTGCTCTGCAGCGGGAGAGGCCACAACAGTGAGAGGCCCGCGTACCGCAAAAAAAAAAAAAAAAAAATACTGCAGCCATTGGAGATTTTCTCTGAGCTCCCTATTGACTCTTGCTCTATGCTTTTCTCCTCCTCCATATGCCTTTCTCTTCTTTCTTACTCTTTTTTTCCCTCACCTTCTGTATTCCCAGCAAAATTACTGCCAAAATTGTTAATTTCAGTCATTTAATTTTTTATCATGAGTTTTAAGTCCCCTTTTCCAAGAGGCATTTATACTTTTAAAGCCATCTCTAATAGTGAAAAGGAAGTCTCCATATTCTGGCAAGCAAATGAGAGACAGATTCTCTTTGTGGGAGGGAATGGGCAGCTCAAGTCCTTGACATCAGGGCCCACTAGCTGCAGCACCCTGAGTGGATGCAAGAGTTTGGTGTGGAAGTGAAGTTCCCCTCTTGGCTCTCAGCTCACTACCCCAGATTTACTGAAATTGAGCATCAGATCCTTTCTTTTTTATGCTAAGGTCCTCCATGCTGCCAGAAAACCACTGGAGTTGTCCTGAGGTCTAGAAACCTCTTGTCAATCCTACTGTGGTACACGTCATTGCAAATGTATTTGAGCTAACAGGGAACACATCTAATAGTACATAAATTCAAATCCCTCCTGTTTTTCTTGTGAAAGATAATAATTTGTTAGCTTAAATAAGAGGCAGGCCCTTTCTGAGAACTATCATTCTGTGAAATTAACACCTAAGATCTTTTTCCTGATAAGAAGTTTGCAATTAATAGTTAACTATGAATATCAAGCCAGGATTTCTTACTTTCAACTAATCATGACTACAATAAATGAAGAAAGCTTTAGTTCAAATACACAGCTGATTTCACCTAACAAGAGAACCAAGAAAGTACCCCAATTAACGAGTTGTTAATAGTTCAATCATTCATCTATTCATTCATTCAAAAAATAACTTATTAAATACCTATTATAAACTAGGCCCTGTGCTAAGCCAACGGACATATACTAATAATAGCTAATATTTATTGAGCACTTTATGGTATATTAGGCATTTTCTAAAGGCTTTACATGTAATGTCTCATTTAATCCTCACAGGAGGTACTGGCCTGTCTCTAACATTTGCCAGGTTAGAGAAGCAAGGGTAAAATAGAGGACTCTAGCCTACCTCCCTTCTCTCCCCACCTACAGCATATCTTTCGTCACACAAGGAGCCTTGCATCAATTGGTGTAGACACCTTGACCCAAACATCCAAGCTGTGTCCACCTTCCCACTCTACACACAGCAGATCCTTAGTTACCTACCATAAGGTCTCTGGGTACACACACCAGAGACACAGACTAGCTTTGGGAGGATGGACCTGGGGAAAAGCCCAGCTAGCTCTGGATGCTTGCTCAGAGCTATTTGGGTAGGGAGTCCTGGGATCTCAAGTATCAGAAGTATGGCCTAGAAGAGGCAGATACAGGAATTGAACTGCTTGCCCATGGGGTGAGACATAGCCAGAAGAAAGTTAGAGCAGGGTCTTCTAAAGCACAAGGTCCAGGGCAGGAGCCTTAGTTGCCTGGGTCTAAAGGGCAGTATCAATGAGGAAGGTATAATTATTATCCCCAATTTGAAGATGAGAAAACTAAGATCAGAGGTTAAACAACTTGTCTTAGGTCACATAGCTAATAAATGACAAAGCCAGGATTTGAAAGCAGACAGGCACTGGAGTCAGACTGCATGGGTTCAAATCCTAGTTCTGCCCATTAAACAATGTTGTCCCTCCATGGATTAATGAAGAAAATAGTTCTCTGTTGTCATAGTTTATTGCGTAGTGGAAAAGAGACAAAAAACAAATTTAAAAACTGAATAACTATATAATTATGTATTTTATAGTATAAATTATAAAATATAAATGTTATAAACAAAGGGTAGTGGTAGGAAATGTAACCAGTGGGTCCAGGGACAAGGAAGCTCATTTGGATAGAGGTCATTATAAAAGGTCTTGCTAAAGAGGTTACACCAAGGTGACAGCTAAAAGATGAGAAATGGTCAGCAGCCATGCAAAGACAAGGGAAGGAACAGTCCAGTCACAGGATCTAGTGTACATATGGAAAGCCTGAAGACACCTGTCCAAGTTAATTCAAAACACCTATTTTTCAACCAACTTCATTCATTCTATCATTCATTCCTCCATTCATTCATTCAAAAAAATATTTCTAAAAGCCTATTTTACATAAGTTCTATAGTAAAAGTAGGATACATCAGGACAAATCCTGACTTTCGGAAGTTCATAGTCAGCCTAGTAGGGAAGTGTAGATGCCCAAACAACTAAAAAAATGGTGAACATTTATTAGCTGCTCACTAGGCAACAAGTGCTATACTAAATACCTTACATCCATTATTTCATTTAATTTTCACAGTAACCCTATGAAGTATGTACTATTATTGTCTCCATTTTATAGATGAGAAGCTGAGCAGCTAGATAACTTGCAATGGTCACATAGCTGGTAAATGGCTCAGCCATTTAACTACCATATTAAAATATACTTCCAATATGTCACGCAAATTGGAGGAGAGAAGAAAATTTGCAGGTAAGCAGAAGAAAAGCAGCTCGACTTTTGCATTTCATTGATTACCCTAACATCTGGAACCTACTAACACCAAGATAAGGGTAATGCCAAGTTCTCAGTAGTCCTGCAACTTCTCTGAACTTACTTTAAATTTTACCTCCCTGACATAGACCCTGAGAGTCACTGGCCAGAAGACAACTCAGTAACCCCTCTCAGGTCCCAATCTGTGTCCCTTAATCCTGTCTCCTTCAGATGAACACCAGAGATCCACTCTACCCCTGCCAGCTTAAGGGGTAGCTTTTGCACCTGGTCATGACCCTTGGGATACCATTAGTACCCCCTAGTCACTGTCCCTCTCCCGAGATTCCTATAAGTAGAACTCTAGCTGCCCATAGCCCAGGACCCCTCCAGCCATTGCTGAATATATCAGAATTTTTGGAGAGGGGAAAGGGCGGAGGCAGCACAAAGTGGGGGAGGGGACAGTGATTTGTTTGGTTTTTTTTTTTAAGTCCTGGCTTTTTTTTTTTTTTTTTGCAGTAAGCGGGCCTCTCACTGTTGTGGCCTCTCCCGTTGCGGAGCACAGGCTCCAGATGCGCAGGCTCAGCGACCATGGCGCAAGGGCCCAGCCGCTCCACAGCATTTGGGATCTTCCCAGACCGGGGCACAAACCCGTGTCCCCTGCATCGACAGGCGGACTCTCAACCACTGTGCCACCAGGGAAGCCCAAATCCTGGCATTTTGAAAATATTAGTTTAAAGCACATAGTTTCCCCCCTTTTAGCTAACTTCAGCTAATTCTCATTTTTCTAATTGTACATCCGTGTACTTTCATTAAAAAGCTAATGGTCTCAAACCACTCTTAGCAAACACCAGATGATCCTCCTTGGAGTCTATTCCTAATAGACTTTGTGCTGACACAGTATCATAAATTAATAAAGTACATATCAAAGCATATAATCAACTCTCATTGGCTGCATGTTTTGGAAACGTTTCATTTTTAATAACAAATTCATAGGCGTGAGAATCTCTAACACTCCTCACCCTCCAGTACCTAAATCTTATAACTTAGGAGAGTTCCGTAAACGTATTCTATCAGAGGCCCTTAACCTATAGTTCATGAACCCTCTGAAATTGTATGTACAATTATAAGTGTGTATGTGTGTATTTCTGAGAAAAGGATCTATAACATTCATCAGGTTCTCAAATGAAACACAACTTCCAAAAAATTAAGAATTACTGTTATTTCAGTGATACCACCACAAATCTTTGCTCCTTTTGTACAATTCTGCTATGTGTAAACTTATTTTTGTGTTGCTTGGAGGAACTATGAGGATTTCAATCTCAGTCATTTGTACCATTTCTACCAGGGATGTTTAGAAGAATAGGGAACTGAGAATAGGAACAGGAAGTGCAATAATTGGCAAGACAGGAATAGAACTTTTTACGACACCTTGGGAGAAATAAAGAAGTCCAGGAAAAAATAAACCTGCTTTTGCACTGCACTCCCGTGTCTGCAGGGAGGATGGGCAGAAAGCATTGCTACAGCCTGGAATCATCCTGGTCAAAGCTAAGGCTCTCAAAGGGAGAAATTAGGAAATACAAAAGTCTTCCATGGGTTCAATTCCTCAACACCTCGAGGGCATTTGGGGTTGAAAAAAATAAGGTCTTGGGCTTCCCTGGTGGCGCAGTGGTTGAGAGTCCGCCTGCTGATGCAGGGGACACGGGTTCGTGCCCCGGTCCGGGAAGATCCCACAAGCCGCAGAGCAGCTGGGCCCGTGAGCCATGGCCGCTGAGCCTGCGCGTCTGGAGCCTATGCTCCGCAACGCGAAAGGCCACAACAGTGAGAGGCCCACGTACCGCAAAAAAAAAAAAAAAAAGAAAAAAAGAAAAGGTCTTATGAAGAAAAAGATCTTTTGTATTTTCTAAAATAAAACAATATAGGCATAATTAACTGAATTTTATACATCTTCAATTAGTAGAAATGGAAACTGTTCTATTATTTTTCACTTACCTTTCTCCTGATTGGTAGACATGTTCTAGGATCTCCTTGCCTCAGAGTTTCAACATAATATTCAGATATCTGCATTGTTTTGTTGTAGATACTCTGCATCCTGAGAGTCACTACTTCACAAGCCATATAGAGGCTCTCCAGGTTTCAGGTCTGATGAGTCAGAGCTGTCCATTCCTGCCCTGAATTCCATTTCCTGGGTCCTACAGTGATCCCAGTACAACTCACAGCATAACTTGTGCATTTGAGATGGTAAAGGCTCTGGGTCAGCCTGTCACATAAATTACAGCTCCTTCATTTGTTCAATTATTTATCAAATAAATTCTGGGCACCTTCTTCATGCCAGGCATTCTGCTAATCATTGAGGATGCAAAAATGACCAAGACAAGCATGGCTTGATCCCTCATGGAACTTCCAATCTAGTGGGAGATGCAAGCTAATAATCAGATGCAATCATCACACAATGTGATATGCATTGTGATGGGAAGGCTCTAGGAGAGGCACATTAAAAGGGAACCTAAACTCCACTTGGAGGGGGATGGTCAGGGAAGACACAGGCAGTAATGGCTCAGCTGGGACCTAAAAATGAATAAATATTGGTTAGAAAAGAAAAGAATGGGTCAGAGAAGAGTTGGAAGCACATGACAAACAACAATTACAGCAACAGTAATAATAATCAGTATTACTAGAACAATCTTGTAAGAGAGGAGTAACTGGAGATAAGATAGACAGGGAGCCAGACGATTAAGACTGTGTATGTCATGTTTAAAAACTGAAGACTTTTTTCTGAGAGCAATGGAGAGACACCGAAGGATTTTAAGCAAGAGACTAACAGGATGATTTGTATTTTAGGAAGATAACTTTGGGTGTCTTGAAAACAGATTAAATGGACCAAGACTGAAGGTAGAGAAACCAGTTACAAGGGGAAGTGATGGCTGTCTAACTTAGAAAAGTGACAGCAAGTACAGAAAGAAGTGAATTGATCTGCATCCTTACATTGCTGATCTAAGGCCCAAGTTTGCTTTGCTTCAACTTTTTCTCTTTTTCCTAAGAGTTTATCGGGAAGACTGTCACTCCTCCTCCAAAAATTCGCTCACCTACCTACTCCAATCCCAAACCCACGATCTGATAATACCAACACAAATTAAATATACTGGAACAGAAATTCTCAAGCTTGCCCAAAAAAACTGTACAGAAATAAATATATGCAAACCATAATTTCATGTAAGGTGACAAATTACTAAGCTTACTGGGTCATATGAAAGAAAAGTTAAAGGGCTTTCGTTGGTACACTTACACCTCAGTACCTCTCATTTTATTTTTTCGTATTAGATTTCAAGCTCCTCCAGCACAAAAGCCTTTACAGAAGTTCAAGAAGAAATGCAGTTAAAAAGATAAAATGCCTCACCTCTAGGAATAAGTTTCTCTAATTGGCAAAAGAGTCATGAGTTTCAAAAGGATTTTCGGAAAGTGGGGAAGGATATCAGCTTTTCCCCACTGGCTGATCAGAAAGAGATATTAAAGGAAATTAGATTCTAAAGAGTATGCATCTGACAGAAGACAATGGGGCTAAAGTGGAAAGACTCAGAATGTCATGTAATTTCTGATCTTGTCAGTGCTATTATGTGTGTGAAGAACAACTCTATCTGGGTACTTAAGGAAAACAGGTTTTTCACTGGCAAGTTTGACTTTGGGAGAAAGGATAACTAGATATTTGGAGCAATCAGGCACTATGGAGCAATCATGGAAATCTTTAAAATTATGATTTAGGTGGACAAGGCTCCACTTTGGAGGAATCTTCAACTGTATTTATTAGATCACTAACTCTGCATGCCCAAAAGAAGAAAAGAACAAATTGCAAAAGAATAAAAGTCCGAATCATCTTCTCCCTAAACTTAAAATACTTCAATAAAACTACATTATAATAATATTGATGCTATAGTTTATTTTTAACTAACTAAAAGTTAATGTATTCAAGTTGTATATGGAAGAAGTACAATTCACAAAATAAACCAAAAGCCAGAGTTTCAAGATAAAATTCTTTAACATAGAATTGAGCATTAAAAGATATGGGTCACAGGGAGATCAGCTTGGTGCCTTGTGACCACCTAGAGGGGTGGGATAGGGAGGGTGAGGGGGGGAAGGAGACGCAAGAGGGAAGAGATATGGGAACTTATGTATAACTGATTCACTTTGTTATAAAGCAGAAACTAACACACCATTGTAAAGCAATTATACTCCAATAAAGATGTAAAAAAAAGATATGGGTCAACAATTTTACAGTCAATTTCATATTTCCACTGAAATTCTACTTGAGGAGTCAGAAAGGAATCTATACTACATCTTCCTTAAATGACTTCAGTTGGTTTTCATTAGGAGGGGATACTGCAGGAAGGGGGAGAACACTAATACTTATTGAGTATGCCCCATGAATGAAATGCATTATTTCCTTTAATCTAGCTAAAAGATTGATAAGATAGATAAGTATATATCCATTTTACAGATAAGAAAACAAGCTCAGAAAGATTATGTAATTTACCAAAGTGAGGGATTTGTACTTTGAAATCTTAACTAAAGTAGCAAGTCTCTGAGGAAAAACTGACAAGAGGGATAAAGACTGAGACATCAGGTCCCTCATTAGCCAGGTTGGGAGCCTTCTGTTGACCTCTGTTTGTAGATTTCAAGAAACCTCAGCCCTTTAGCATTAGGTTCACATTCATGTAACAGTATTTCTAAAGATAAGGCTCTGAGAAACACAATCCTGAAACACTCAAAAAGATATGTATTTTAAGACCTTTCTGGAAAACTCATTAGACACATTAGTATATTAAAAGACATCAGAAATCCCACATTAGAAACTTGTTGTATATGTAGCCCAGCAGGAAACAGATGTCACACCTAAGAAGAGTAACTGAAGAAAGTTGAATGAAGGACTGTTTACAAAGTTTAGGCAGAGTTCAGGGAACCAGTGTGGTACAAAGAATCATCCTGGGACTAGCAAGAGTGGGAAGCCATTACAATCCCTAGGTTAGAAAGGGCAGAGGATAGAAACTAGGTCCAAGCTACTAAGATTCCAGAGAGGAGAGGACTGTGGAGAAGTCAACTGATGTTCTGCAGCCTTTTCCCCCATGAGGTATCTACCGTATCTAGGTTCATGGAAAGAAGCTGTGAATCCACAGGGCAAGAGGCTTTGCCTCGGCAGAGAGCAACTATTGAAGGACTAATGGATTCTCAACAAAAGCTATGGAAGTCAGAAGACTATGAAATAACATTTTTAAAGTGCTGAAAGATATAACTGCCATCCTAGAATTCTATACCCACTAAAAATACTCTTCAAAAACAAAGTTGAGGGGCTTCGCTGGTGGTGCAGTGGTTGAGAGTCCGCCTGCCGATGCAGGGGACACGGGTTCGTGCCCCGGTCTGGGAGGATCCCACATGCCGCGGAGCGGCTGGGCCCGTGAGCCATGGCCGCTGAGCCTGCGCTCCTCAACGGGAGAGGCCACAACAGTTAGAGGCCTGCATACCACAAAAAAAAAAAAAAAAAAAAAAAAGAATATGCAGGTACTGAAAAATAAACACATTTGGCCAATGAAAAACTGAGAGAGATGCTCAATCTTACTAGAATCAGACAAATGAGAGTAAAGACCACATGAGAAATAATTTTATACTTTTTGGTTAGCAGAAATAAAAAACTGACAGTACCAAGTGTTGGAGTACTGTCAGATCTGCTATAATATTTGTCATGAAAATGTGAATCTGTTCGGATGAAATTAATATATTAATGAACAATTTGAGTATAACATGAATTTTGCATTTGATTATGCACAATTTCATCCTGACAAATGCAGAAAACTGTATCCAGCTGAACCAAGCCACATAGGAATATACATTACACACACATCTCTAATATCTATCAATGCCTTGGTTCACCAGTATTATGAGCCATACCCAACCACATTTGGTGCTACAATGTTCCATCCAATTTCAGATAACCTTCCTTCCATCACTACACAGTAACTCACAAGCTGCCGCCCTTCCAGAAACCCACTTGCACAAGCAAACTTCAGGTCTTTTTCAAGGTAAAGTGTTATATTTATTGTAATATTTATATATTTCTCAAGTATTTAAGATGTATGAAACTGTGCTGTTTTTACGTGCCACTGACAAAACTTTTGAGCATTTTTCCCCAACTCCATTTTTCCCATAAGCCTTGTGGTTTTTATTAGGTGATTATGCACAGCATGGTGACTTTTACGACACAAGTGTTGTATTATAGCAGAATTGACAATAGATGGACAATGGAATCACCTATATGTGGGTATATAATTCTAAATTGCCATATCACTTTGGAAAATAAATTGACAGTAACTTGCAAAGCTGAACATTGACATACCTTATAATTCAACAATTTTACTCCTACATATACAGCTGAAAGAAAGTACTGTACATGCACATCAGGAGACATGTTCAAGAATATTCATAGCATCAGTATTCAAAATAGCAAAAATCTGGGAACAACATAAATGACAATCGACAGGATAACAGATAAAATGTTAAAATATGACACAGTCACACAATAGAATATTACAAGGCAATAAAAATAAATGAAAATCATAACTATGGAGTGGAAAAAAAGCAAATTCCAGAAGATACGATGTATCATTTTATAAAGTTCAAATACATGCAAAACTAAACAATATATTGTTTAGGCAAATATATATTTATTGCTTAGACAAATATATATTTCATATTTCACAACTTAAAAGCAAGGTAATGATAAAAACAAAATTTAGGAAAGTGGTTACCTCTGAAAATGAGGCAGAAAATGCAATAAGGAAGAACACATAGACAATGGTAATTACTACTAGTAACAGAAAAATGGAATAAGGAAGAACACATAGACAGTGGTTTTACTACTAATTTCTAGTTCTCGAGCTAACTTCATAGAAATTCATTGTATTATTAATCTAATTTTGTTTATTTAAAGTCTAAATACAAAATTTTAGAAAAACATTTTGTTTGATAAAGGAAACATTTTAATGCTTTCCAATGAAATCAACGTTTGCTTTAGTTTAACAATTATGGACAAAAGTACTTAAAAGGAATGAAAAATTTCCTTTATCATAGCAAAATATTAGCATTTATTTACAGGTGATTAAAGTCTAGAAATGTTCCACTATAAAGCACTGACTACATCTTCATATTGATAGAGTTACTTCACCTAAAAGCTATTTTTTCAAATTACACCTCCTAACTTCTCTATTTCCTTTTAAGGAAATTTTCAGTAGGCCATAAGGTTAGAAATAAGCACAAAAAAATCAATGTGTCCATTAGAAAAAGAAACTGAAATTATAGCTTAAAGGAAAGAAGCTGAGTCATTTCAGTAGAATGATGAACCATAAGCTTTCAAAGATGCAATTTTCTTCCCCCCTCCTAATTTGTCAATTTCATGGTCATCCATTAAGAGGTCAAAATGCCTGTACTCAGCAAGTCCTCTAATACAGGTGTGTGGGTGGTAGCATCTGTAATGTATAGGCTGTTTACTTTCCAAGAATTTTATCATTGGCGTTGCTGCCTGTGCCTCTGAAGACAGTCTTTGATCAAATTCACTCAGGTGCTGACTTGCCTTAGGTCTGCCACTAAAACATAGATGCCTAAAGTCTACTTTTAGGCATATTTCCTGGACCACACACACATCAGGGACCTTGTCTGGGGCGCTTTCAGTGAGGCATACAAAAGTAGGTCCCAACAGACCGTGAACATCTCACGTGTAAGTACCATCTCCCATTACTCTATGTATCCCTGTGACCCGACACATTATTGATGAGTCCTGGTTGTAAAGGCAAAATGAAATCTTTTATCTGGCACATAAATAGAGCTCCACAGACCCACCAACCGAAGTAAGGCCAGTGCCTAATTTAGGAATAGGTGGCTCAAAGATGAGATAGTTGGGCTTCATCTTCATCTTAGTGTCCCTATAAGTCCTCTTCTAGCTCTAAGATTCTAGGGTTCAATAAGTTAATCCTACTGATTCCATCAGTTCCTATTAACTGACCACTCAACAAATATAGAAAAGTACCTTAGCAGGTACTGTGGGGTGACACTAAAAGATTTGGACATACTTCCTGTATCCAAAGAGCTCAGAGTCCAAGAATTTACATGGAAATGCAAAGGACCCAGAATAGCCAATACAGTTTTGAAAAATAACAAAGTGGGAAGACTTACCCTACCTGACTTCAAGACAATACAAAGCTACAGCAATCAAAGCACTGTGGTATTGATTTAAAGATAGACAGATATAGACTAATGGAACAGAAGGAAGTCTAGAAAAAGACCATATATACATCAATTGATTTTCAACAAAGGTGCAAAGGTAATTCGATGAGTAACACATAGTCTTTTCAAGAAATATTTGTAGAGAGAGAGTTGCAGGGATAGGCTCCAAGTGTCCTGGGTGTGCTTCCCTCACTGGGTCACCATTCTTGGGTCTCTTTTTTTTTAGAAAAAGACCATATATACATCAGTTGATTTTCAACAAAGGTGCAAAGGTAATTCAATGAGTAACAGTCTTTTCAAGAAATATTAGAACAATTGGATAATCATATGCAAATAAAAGAACCTCTCAACCCTTACTTCATACCATAAAACAAAATTAACTCAAAATGGATAACAGACTTAAATGTAAGAACTAAACTTATAAAACTTCTAAAAGAAATCACAAAATCTTTGTGATCTCGTGATATGCAAAAATTTTAGACAGAACACATAAAGGGCAAGCCATAAAAGAAAAGATTGATAAATTGAACTTCATCAAAATTAAAAAGGTTCTTCTTTGAATGACTATTAAGAAAATGAGGAGGACCTGAGGAAGATGGAGGAGTAGAAAGCACAAGGAATCTGTCTCCCCACCTAGACAACAATCGCACTAGCAAAATCTGTCTGATATAACTATTTTGGAACTCTGGAGTCTACTGAAGGTTTGCAACTTCCAGCAGAAGGACTGGACTGTGAATTGAGGTGATTTTAGTCAATTTCACAGTAGCACAGTAGCAACTACCCATCTCCCACCCCCACATGGCAGGTAGCCACGCGCCAGGAGCAGCTTGCATACCATCTGACCCTCGGCACAGAGACCGTGACCAAGTGGGATTTGTTCTTGCAACGCAGGGATGGTTCAACATACAAAAACCAGTCAATATTATACACCACATTAACAGAATGAAGAAACAAACAAACAAACCCACATGATCATCTCAATTGGTACAGAAAAAGCACTGACAAAATTCAACACTCTTTCATGAGAAAAATACTTAGAAAGCTAGGAATAGAAGGAAATGACCTCAACAATATAAAAGCCATAAATGAAAAACCCATGGTGAACATTACTCAATGGTGAAAGACCGAAAGCTTTTCCTCTAAGATCAGCCAATAAGGCAAGGATGCCCACTTTCACCAATTCTAGTCAAAATAGCACAAGTTCTAGCCAAACCAATTAGGAAAGAAAAAGAAATAAAAGGCAGCCAAATTGGAAAGGAAGAAGTAAAATTATCACTGTTTGGAGATAACATGAACTTATATGTAGAAAACCTTGAAGATTCCACAAAAAATGGTTAAAACTACAGTTGGCCCTCTGTACCTGCAGGTTTTACATCCACAGATTTCACCCAACCATGGGTCCAAATTCTATCTACACTTGTTTAAACCTACAGATGGGAAACCTGTCGAGAGCCAACTGTATTTATTGTACTAATGCTTTTTTATATAAAGGATTTGAGCATCCCTGGATTTTGTTATGGGGGCTCCTGGAACCAATCCCCCAAGGATACAGAGGGATGACTATAATAAATAAATTCAGAAAGTAGCAAAATACAAAGTAAATACACGAAAATCAGTTGCATTTCTATACACTAACAACGAATAATCTGAAAAGGAAATTACAAAAACAATTCCATTTACACTAGTATCAAAAATAATAAAATACTTAGGAATTGTATTTTATCACCAAGAAAGTGATAATGAAAACTACAAAACGTTGCTGAAAGAAATTTAAAAAGACTTATATAAATGGAAACAAATCCCATTATCATGGATTGGAAGACTTAATACTGTTAAAATGTTAGTACTACCCAAAGCGATCTACAGATTCAATGCAGTCCTATCAAGAATCTCAAGGGACCCCAAAACAATCTTGAAAAAGAACAAAACTGGAGGATTCATACTTCCTGATTTCAAAATTTACTACAAATCTACAATAATCAAAAGAGTGTGGTACTGGCATAAAGACAGACATATAGAACAATGGAACAGAACAGAAAGCTCAGAAATGAACTCTTCCATACATGGTCAAATGATTTTTGACAAGGGTGCCAAAGACCGTTCAATGAGGAAAGGACAGTCTTTTCAACAAATGATGCTGGGAAAACAGGATATCCGCATGCAAAAGAATGAAATTTGACTCTTAACTAACACCATATACAAAAATCAACTCAAAATGGATCAGAGACCTAGGGACTTCCCTGGCGGTCCAGTGGTTAAGACTCCGTGCTTCCAATGCAGGGGGTGCGTGTTCAATCCCTGGTCAGGGAACTAAGATCCCGCTTGCCGTGCGGCCAAAAAAAAAAAAGGATCGGAGACCTAAATGTAAGGCCTGAAACTATAAAACTCTTAGAAGAAAACATGACAAAAACCTTACCACATTGGATTTGGCAATAGATATGACATCAAAAGCATAGGTAAAAAAAGAAAAAATAGACAAACTGGACTTCATGAAAATTTTAAAATTCTGCGTAACAAAAGATGGTATCAACAGCAACCCACAGAATGGGAGAAAGTATGTGCAAATCTGATATAGGAGATTAATATCCAGAAATATATAGAGAACATCTAAAACTCAGGCAACAACAACAACAAAACAAAAAACCCAATTCAAAAATGGCCAAAAGATCTGATAGGCATTTCTCCAAAGAAGATATGCAAATGGCCAATAAGCACATGAAAAGATACTCAATATCACTAATCATTAGGGAAATGCAAATCAAAACTACAATGAGATACCACCTCTCTCATTAGTATGGTTACCACCAAAAAAACCAGAAAACAAGCATGGGCAAGAATGAAGAGAAACTGCAACCCCTGTGCACTGTTAATGGAAATGTAATTGCTATAGCCACTGAGGAAACAATATGGCAGTTCCACAAAAAAATTAAAAATAAAATTACCATATGATCCAGCAATTCCAATTCTGGGTATACACCCAAAAGAATCCAGAGCAGTGTCTCAAAGGGGTATCTGTACACTCATGCTCATAGTAGCATTATTCACAACAGCCAAAAGGTAGAAGCAATCCAAATATCTACCAAAGGATGAATGGATAAACAAAATGTGGTATACAGATACAGTGGAGTATTATTCAGTCCTAAAAAGGAAGGAAATTCTGACACATGCTACAATATGGATGAAACTCGAGGACACTGTGGTAAGTGAAATAAGCCAGTCACAAAAGGACAAATACCGTATGATTCCTCTTATATGCAGTACCTACAATGGTCAAATTCATTGAGACAGAAAGTAGAATGGTAGTTACCAGTGGCTGGGAGGAGGGGGCAATGGGGAGTTATTTAATGGGCATAGAGTTTCAGTTTTGCAAGATGAAAAATTTCTGGAGATTGGCAGCACACAATATGAATATCCTTAATACTACTGAGTTGTACACTTAAAAATGGTTAAAATGATAAATTTTTATGTTCTGTGTATTTTACCACAATTAAAAGTAAAACAAAACAATCATCATTAAGTGGGCTCAGATAGGAGAATTCAGAAGGGGATGAGAGCCGACTCATATGGCTGTACAAGTTATCCTGCACAAGGGCACCTAGCCATGGGCTTGAAATCTAACCCACGTTGTTCTCCAAGCCAAGCAAACCTAATTTGTAAAGAAGGAAGGGTAAAGGGAAGGAGAAGGAGGAGGGAGGGAGGAAGAAATTAAGAGAGACAGTAAGAAAGGGGGGAGGGAGGAAGAGAAAAAGAGGGAGCCAGTAGAGCAAGGGGGAGAAGGGGGAGGAGAGGAGGAAGAAGGAGGAAAAGGTTCTACCCAGTGGGGTGAGTTTGTTCTCAGGACTTCTGCTTTAAAAGCTTCTGATTCTGTGAGAGAACAGCACTGGGTGGTTCGGAATTACTATTTAGGATCTGTGTTTCCCCTTGAAACTACAGTATGTGCAGCAGCACTAAATTGTCCTCTAGAAGATAAGATTGAGAGAACTGGATCACCTTTTTCTAATTCTCTCACTGACCTCTGTTTCCAGGCAAATGACATTATGCTGAAAAATTCCACCATTTCCCTCAGTTAAATGCTGCCTTCTGAATGGAAATACTCTGGGAGTAGTTAACATATCAGTATTAACATTTATTGAGCTTTTTCTTTGTTCCAGGGACTGTTCCAAGTAATTTACATGCATTACTATACCATTTAATCCTGAAATGCCCCAGATGAGGTAAATACTATTTTTAAACAATTTTTACTTGTATAGATGAAGAATCTGAGACACAGGTTAAATAACAGTATAAGGTCACATGGTTGGTAAGGAAAGCTCTGGAAGTCCATGTTTGACTTTTTCTTCAATGATAGATGCCCTTTCCCCATAAATAACCTTTCCTTTCAGAACAGAAGTTAAACAAATTAAATAAGAGCTGGCATTCTTTAGACCACATCATCACCTTCTAAAGGGAGTTGGAGCCTGCTAAGGCAGCCTGAGGGGAGTTAAACAAGGAAAGGCTAAACAGGGCCAGCCCACTTCAAAGCAGCCCCTCCTACAGGGAAGTCCAACCCAAGGACCTGGGGTTCCTAATAACACTGAATTTCTTGCAGTTTCTGGCACATACCATGTTTCTTTCACTGTGCCTTTGCTCATGCTGTCCCTTCCACCAGGAAAACACCGCCCCTTGCCCTACTTTACCAGAATGACTCTGTCCCAACCCTCAAAACTAAACTCAACTCCCATCCTCTCCAGGAAGGCTTCCATAAGCCGCCTTCTTCCCCAAGCCGTCTCTTTCCTCCCTGCCAGAATGAGCCTAGTACACCTCCCATATTCCATGGAAATTACTGCTTTTCTGCGTCCGTTTCCTCCATTAGGGAAGAGACTGTGCCTTATTTATGACTACCATTTACAGAGCGATGACTGCTTTCCATAGATTATCTCATTTAATCCTAAAAACAATCCTATGACACGGATATTCTCAACCCCTTTTTTGCATATGAGGAAAAAGTCTTAGAGCAGGTATCTTCTCTAAGCTAATAAGGAATAGATAAAAGATTTAACTTAGATATGATACCAAAGCCTAGTGGTACATGTAACCACTAGAGTGCACAGCACTTCCCATATTCAGATTTGTATTCCATACCTGCAACACAGTAGCCTGCAAATAACTGATGTTTAGGAAATGTTTGCTGAACTGATTTGAAGCCAATGATAAATGATAAATAACTTAAACGATAAATAAATAAACCAATACACAGAAATAAAGGCACAGTATTTAAACACTGAAACTTTACTCCCTTTCAAGGCAAATTAAGCAAATAAAAACAAAGGGGAAGAAGAGGGTATTTTCTAGGCCCATCTGGCTGCACCTGATGCATAAGGATCTGCCCGATCAAGAGGCAACAGTACCCCGCTGGTTTAGGTCACTGAGAGAAAAGCTGCATGCAGACAGCTTACATGCTGGAATAAATGAGCAAGGTGAGCAAATACCATTTTCTGGAGAAGCTGGGACTTACTTCACACTGCTGCTGTCTTCAGAGAAGATATTTTTTTTAAGTGAGCGGGAGATAAGGGAGGAACTGAGGCTAAAGGGTTTAAAAGAAAGGGGGATGGGTTCACATGTAGTACTTTCTTAACTTCATAGATAAGAAATGCCTGATTGAGGAACTGTTTCACCAGGGACCCTGAACAGTGATATGTGAAGAAACTGGCAGAGCTGAAATTCTTCAACTCTGAGGGCTTCACGATAAACACAACAATAGCAGCTAATATTTATAAAGCACTTATTATGTTCCAAATTCTGTGCAATGAGCATTAAATGAGACAATATGCATTTAAAAAAAAGAAAAAAAACTTAGCACAGTGCCCAGCACTGAGTCCTGCTTCAATAAATGTCAGTAGTCGTCTTCATGTCTATTATTATTAACATTACCACCCTCAGTTCACTTACTCCTCACAACAACACAGGAGGTATATAGTTTTATCATCCCCATATTACAGATAGGAACTAATTTTAGGCAGGTGAGATAACAAACTCAGGTGCACACAATTAGAAAATGGAGGGAGCAGAGCACAGGGCAGACAAGCCCTAGAGGGCAGAAGTGCTAGTGTAGTAATAATGTAATAGTACTACAGCTACTATAGGTGATCCTGTGCTGAGCACTTCACGATCATCATCTTTACACCTCACACCAACCCTGCAAGGCATTATTACATCTTTTAAATATGAGGAGACTGAAGCTCAGAAAGGTCATACCCAAAGTCTCACAGCTGGTAAGTAGCAGGCCAGATTTAAACTCAGATCTACCTGACCCCAAAGGCTATACAATTCCATGACACTAGGCTTTCTTTGGTCATAAAATGTGCTGTAATGCACGCCCAAGGAAACCACTGTGGACACTGTACTGGGCCCCCCATACATTGGGCATCTACCGTGTGGACTGTACTTTGCAGATATTATTGTGAAGAAGGCACACAGAAAGCCAGATAACTTGGCTTCTATGCATGACTCCAAGTTCAAAATCTAATGCTTCCTGTCAAGGGCATTTCTGTACTCAAGTAACTTGGTAATAAAAGGAAAAGAGGAGGGCTTCCCTGGTGGCGCAGTGGTTAAGAATCCACCTGCCAATACAGGGGACATGGGTTCGAGCCCTGGTCCGGGAGGATCCCACATGCCATGGAGCAGCTAGGCCCGCGTGCTGCAACTACTGAGCCTGTGCGCCTACAGCCCGTGCTCCACAACATGAGGAGGCACCGCAATGGGAAGCCCGGGCACCTCAACGAAGAGTGGCCCCCGCTCGCTGCAACTAGAGAAAAAACCACACACAGCAAAGGAGACCCAACGCAGCCAAAAATAAATTAAATTAAATTAATTTTTTTAAAAGATTCTTATTAGTCTCAGGTTTAAAAAAAAAAGAGGAAAAGAGGAAACCACGGGTCTTTCCTGGAAAAATGGTTTGGGGGAAGGCTAACTTTTCAAAGAGATTATTTTGGGGAACCAAGTTTGATACAATTTAACTCAATGTGGAACTCAAGATAAGTGAGCTTCCCTGACAATAAACAAATCACAGAGTATCTCTTCTCCGGAGCACAGTTCTGTTCCACCACCACTACTCTGAGGCATTACACCGCTCAGATGGGAAAAAAAAGCAAAAAAAAAGTACTATCCAGAAAAGACCTAGAAAATATCAAAAGGAGCAGAATCTACAGTATCTGTCTTGATTTATTTTGGTGTCATAGATGTTGCTGCACAGTGCAAACGGTATGATGATATTTGCTGATAACAAGGCCAAGTAATATACTTCAGTGTGGATTGATGTATCATCAGCACTGTAAGAAACTACAGGTCTTACCTTGTAAAAAAAAATTAATTTCAGCCCAATTTGTCAGTTCTTCCTAGGGTTTCACCTTTCCCAGTTTTCCCCTCCTCA
The DNA here is from genome assembly GCF_005190385.1 of Monodon monoceros. NCBI lineage: Eukaryota > Metazoa > Chordata > Mammalia > Artiodactyla > Monodontidae > Monodon > Monodon monoceros. The sequence continues at coordinate 68,817,797 of NW_021703781.1, forward strand.
GGAAAAAATCTTTAAAACCATTTCATAGATAAAAATAGGTTTGGAGTTTCACACGGGTAACCTTGTAATTTTGTGCTTCTTGGTTATTACTATGTGTTCCTTTAGAACACTTGGGTCAGCTGTCTAATTTGAAAAGCTCTGCTGACACCCTAAAGTGCTTGTTCTAATTGTTGCTTAACATACACATAAGAAACTTCTTAGAAGATAAGCAAACGTTCATAATTGTTTCCCTGGTTTGAACTCAAAAAAGAAATGTAAATATGTATTCTCATTAAATGAGCTGTGACTTTAATTACCGAAAAATGTTATTAATTCTGATAAGGATTATTCCAAAGGTAATAAAGATAAAAGCTTTCAAAATTAATTAAGCACATATTCATTAAACCCAAGGTAGCTTCAGTTTCTTTATTGAGCAAATACAATTAACACTTAATCTGAATCTTGATAAGTTACATAATCATGTGATTCAAAATAAAGGGAGGATACAACCTTGGCCTTCTCCGTTTTACATGGGAAAACATTAATGACGCTGACATCGGAGACAATTAGACAGTGTCAGCCAATTGTTTTTAGCCAGCTTTCTCTCACATCTGTGGTGTCTACAAGCAAGAAGGCTCATTGTTTCCACAGGCCTCCTTCGGGCCTTGGCTTTTTGTGTAAACCGTCAATCTTTTGGAGAATATCAAAGCCGTGAGGAAATTAGAACAGACCAGCTCTGCTGCCCCACACTAAAGCTTAGCAGGGTGCATCCACTATGCTACTAATTAGGCAGTGACCAACAAAATAACCTGTCAATGTCCGCTAGCCATTTCCCACACACCTGCATTTCATACCCTAATAAGCATACAGCAAGAGAGAAAAAGGGATAGCTGCTGAAGTGTGAAAAATGAAGAAAATACAACAATGTTTCTATCCCCACCTATACTTCTGGCAATTACCATTTAACATTAGGGGAACTCAACATGTCTGAAGACTCACAATACAGTATCTGAAACTAAAACCCAGGGGGGAAGCCACACATTGAGACTGTATTAAGGTTTGCTTCGAAAATATCACACTAAGAAGAATCTAGAGTTATGTATAAAACCCAGGAAACTGAAAATGACCATAATTTAGATTAGGGACCAAGAGGCTGACTTTTTAAAAAACATTTTCTATTCAAGCCATTGAAAAAGAAATGCATACTATCTTCTTCATCGTTTCCTTCCATAAAACAAAAATATATCACAGGGCAGGAAATAGGTTGTCACGTTTTTCCTTATACATTCCACCCTGATTCAGTAAATGTGTGATCACCATCATTCTTTTGACCTACCACATATTAATTTCTTTTTCAGGTCTCTATTTTTTCCCATGGATTCCCACTGTAGGTTCTGAAAGCAGCATTTTATTTTCTAGCATTTTCAATCACAGAGAAAACTACATGCCTTGGCAATTGAGGAAGCTAGAAAGTGCAATATTAAATGGTTTGAAAACACTCCTCCTTTGCCCTTGATCTTTAAAATATATTTGAAAACTCTCATCATCCAGGTGTAGAAACTGATTCCATTACATCTTTAACAACATTATTCTTAACAGATTCCAACCAGATCTCTATTTAAGATGCTTCCCAATTAGTTGGGTCATAAAATCTAATATCTTTATTGATTCCAATATTTCTGAACTCAAAAATACATACTACCTCAAAAAAAAGTTTTTTGGGTAAAAATTAAAAAGTGTTAACAATTTGGTTATTGTGATTAAAATAAAAACAATACTAACTGGATGCCTCTCAAAGTGAAGGATTAAGAAACAAACAAACTTTGCACAATGGCTCTCTCCACTTTATTTTACCCTAAACAAAGATTTTGTAGTACAGGTATCCATACGATAGATTTCTTATGAAAAGGCTACTGGCTTTTAAGACCATATAGCCATTGGAGCAGCTCCTTTTTGTGCCTAGGGATCCAGCTGAACTTTTTTAAAAACAGAGAACAAGAGAAATGTAAGGACAAAATTGTTATGTGAAGAAACATCACTTCATCTCAATATGTGCCAAGAAATAGGCTATATTGTGAGAGAATCCTTGATAGAATCACATACAATACAGACCAACATTCAAACGGTATTTGTTAGATACTTCTGAACACTACTTTTCTTTTCATTAGACTTTATCCAAAAACAGCATTTTCGATTATAAATAAAAACTTTCTCCACCTCTTCCTACTTGAACTCAAGTACAGAAGGCCCCTATTTAAAATGCAGCTCTGGAGCCGCCACCAGGCTGCCTGTTCAGCTGCCAGTGGCTTTTGTGTACAAAGATGTTAATTGGTCCTAATCCCCTCCTAGAAGCTGTTTTGGTAGCCTGACCTGGCACCCTGAAGAAGGACACCTTGGTGTGAAAAACTAAAGGGTCCATTGAGGAGGGAGTGAAAGGCAGCCAAGCATTCCAACACATTTTAATTTCAGGAATTAAAAAACAGGAACATCATCATGGCGATCCTAGAGAAATCTTAAAAAGCTTTAATAACAGTGAAGTAAGTCCTGCAAACACCCAATCTACACACACACACACACACACACACACACACACACACACACAGAAGGAAGACCCAGAGCAGGGGCAAAAGGAAATTCAGATTCTCAAATTATAAACTTGGTCAGCTTATAAACTCGTTCTCTGAAATTCAAAGACTGAACCTGACTAGTTGAGACACTTTTTTCTGTCTTATTTTACCAAACTGACATGCTTATGACAGTCAGATTCCCACTCTGTTCAACCCACCCAAAGATTCTGCTAGAATATATGGTCTTATTTGGTTGAAGTACAGTATCTATCTCAATGACTAAATTTGTATTATAACTCAGTTTCTAGAAGAAAACGTGAAGAGAAGATCAGTAATTCTTACGGTAAACTTTTAATTCACTCTAGTACATGTCAAATAAACAATCTTTTCTTAACACACTATGAAATACTATCTATATTATGTACCAGGTTAAAGAGTATACATTTGATACCCTGGGTGGCAAATTATGCTAATGGATGCATGATCTACACCTGTGGGGTTTTGAATTTTTTGACAGTTCACAGATCAACTTCATGGGTCAAAGGAGTCTGCCTTTCACCTGATAAAAGCAGAAAGATATGAAGGTTACGGATTACTAAAATGGCACCAAATGCCAAATATTCAAACATGACCTAGTTTATATTTTAATATCCCACACTGATTCCTGAAGGTTGCTGTTTATTTTTTTCCCATTAGCACATCAGATACAGGTAAGGGCAAGAGAGTCAGAGGGCTGCCTCTAGTGAGAACATCTGCAAGGTGCATCATTTAAAATGGAGTAGAATGTCCTCAAAACTACTGAAGAGTCACAGAAAGGGAATGGAAAGCTTTTCTGGCAGTGAATGGTCATTCTAAAAGCAGAAGAAGGCATTCAGGTGTGCTTTTAAGTCTGAAATTTGAGATGATCTAGCCTGTGGAATAAGAGATTCCAATCATCAAGATGGAGTTTGTATAATATAATCAGATATTAAAGACAAAAACAGCAGCCCTATTGTGGTCGTAAACATCTTTCCCACAAACCACTACACTCATCCCACTACATCTTTTTTTTTTTTTTTTTTTTTTGCAGTACGTGGGCCTCTCACTGTCGCGGCCCCTCCCGCCATGGAGCACAGGCTCCAGACACATAGGCCCAGCGGCCACGGCCCACAGCCCACGGGCCCAGCCGCCCCGCGGCATGCGGGACCCTCCTAGACCGGGGCATGAAACCGTGTCCCCTGCATCGGCAGGCAAACTCCCAACCACTGCGCCACCAGGGAAGCCCCCACTACATCTTTTTTAAACGTTCACCAACAGTAATGACCACTGACCATGCCAAAATCCACTCTGAATATAAGTATCAAACATGATCATGATGTGGACCTTACAAGACACTCTCCCAAGCGATTCCTTTGTCACTTAGCAAATAAAAAAGAAAGAATGCAGGACTTGAAAAGTTATTCACTTTCAAACTCAGTATCTATGCTCCCTGAATCCCCTCCAAACACTTCTTCCTACTGGTGGAGATAGTCAATTAATGCTCCATCACACAAGCCAACTTCTTAGTGACAGACCAGCCCTGAATGAGACATGAGTGGCTGCCTCCTTTATATCCCTATTTTTGAAAGTCCTAAAATCTATAAAGGCCTTAACAGTACCTCATACAGAAAAATCTAAATACTATAAATAAAAAGTACAATGTCTCTTCCAAAATAAAATCTCCTTTAAAAATTATTTAATGGAGGGCTACCATCTACCAATATCACTTCATTTGTTTTTGGTCTCAGGATATTTGGGCCAGAACTTAAATAACTTATCCAAATTCAGGGTTGTTAAAAAGTGGGGTTAAAATTTGAGTCATGTCTGATTCCAAAAATCACTTTCTTTTCACCCCACCACGACACTATATGCCTCTCCAAATTATTTTAAAATCTTACTAGGTAATCATAGAGAAGTGAAATATAAAGATGCTAGTCTTTTCAAATGTCTAGCACTAGCATAATCATATGGTAGGTGCTGAATAAATATTTGTTGAATTAAACGTTACTGGCCATTTCCTTTCTCTTATCTTTGAAGCCCAGGTTAGAATTTTAATTCTTTCTTATACTAAGCTGGGGGGCTCTAGATAAGTAAGTTCACCTCTATGAGCCTGTCAAATGGATAAATAACTGCCTACCAGATTGTCATAAACAGTAAATACATGTAAAGCATCTGGCACACATTAAATCAGGGTCTGGGAAACAATGACTGGCAGTTTATGACCACCTGTTTTGTCACTAAAGTTTTATTGGAACACTGCCACACTCATTCATTAAGGTACTATTGCTTTCAGGCTATAACAGCAGAGTTGAGTTCAATAGAGACTGTATGGTCCACAGAGCCTAAAATATTTACTATCTGCCCCTTTACAGAAAATGTTTGCCAAAACCCGAAGTAGGTAACCAATTAACGGATGTTTCCTTTCCTTTACTGAGTGAGATCACTTCAAGTTGAGTGAACCACATTTTTTTTTTAAGTTTTTAAAAGCCAAGTACCATGCTATTAACACGCATCCCTATATATCCAGCCTGCATAAAATAAGATCTGTATGTAATACATATCAGTGGAAAGAGACACAAGAAGAGCTGCGCACAGCTCTGAAGCACAGGCTGGAGGATTGGATTATGCTTATCTCCAGGGCATGGGACTCAATGGCTGCCATTCATTTAGCTAGGGCATTTCTTCCAGGTTATGGAAGAGCTTCTTGAAGAAATGACATCTGAGCTGAAATCTAGAGGTTGAGTTAGCTAGGCAGGGAATTTCCCTGGCGATCCAGTGGTTAGGACTCTGAGCTTCCACTGCAGGGGGCACACGTTCGATCCCTGGTCAGGGAACTAATCCTGCATGCCGTGCGGCACGGCCAAAAAAATAAATAAATAAAATGAAATAAATAAATAAAAAGAAAAAGAGCTAGGCAAAAATGGAGGGAATAAGTATTCGAGTAAGCAGAAACAGCTTATCAAAGATTTTGAGGTGGGACAGATCTTATGAAGCAGCTAGTATGGCTGAAGCATAGTGAACAACATAGAAAAAGGTAAAAATGAGGTGGGGAGTGGGGTAGGTAGTCAGGATGGAGTCCCATAATGGAGGACCTTGTAGGTCTCAGTAAAACTTTGGATTTTAGACTAAGACTTAAGTGAGTTAAGAAACCATTGAAGGATTTTTTTTTTTTTTTTTTTTTTGGTTGTACGCAGGCCTCTCACTGTTGTGGCCCCTCCCGTTGCGGAGCCCAGGCTCCAGACGCTCAGGCTCAGTGGCCATGGCTCACGGGCCTAGCCGCTCCACGGCATGTGGGATCTTCCCGGACCGGGGCACGAACCCGTGTCCCCTGCATCAGCAGGCGGACTCTCAACCACTGCGCCACCAGGGAAGCCCCCATTGAAGGATTTTAAATGACATAATCTAATTTATATTTTAAGATCACTTTGGTATTTGCATAATGATTAAATGAATAGATGGGAAAGAGTTGAAATAGGAAACCTCCAGGACTGAGAACAGGCTGAAGTCCAGGTCTCCTAATTTTCAGTTAATTTTATTTTCACTATATTGGGCTATTTTGGAGAAAGCAGCTCACATAACATTGTATCTGGGTCTTTTCCAAGCTTTGATTAGTTAATCTGGAAGGAGCTTCAGGGATAGCAGCTACATGAACCAGTAGTCTGGGTATGAAGACTTAAAGGACAAGGTGATAAACAAAAGCTCTTCTGTCATAAGCCTCAGGAAATCAGCTAAATTGGAGAAATATGGTTCAGCTGCCCAAGGAATAAGAGAACAGCTATAGAATGAATAGCCAGAACGCTGGCCTAAGAAAACCAACATATGATTGCACCTAGGATGAAAAAAGGCAGGCCAATAAAATGTCTCAATTTTTAATTCTGAGAAAACAACTGAAGAAATTTCAAGTGGCCGAGAGAGCTAACTTATTCTCTGTGGTCCCAAGAGTATCGATAGAGCAGGGCCAATGGGTAAAAGAAAACTAATGGAAGACACGTTTTTATCTTGCCACGAGGCAAGAACTTGCAGAACTTTCTAACACAAAGCTGCCCAAAGAGAGAACCGCCTGTTCCTGACCGGCTGATTCGAGTCACTTCCTTACCGGTATACTATACTAAGTACTAGAGTAAGTTCCCCACCATTAAATGCTTTTAAACCATTTGGCTGAATTAGAGGACTACAAAAGTGCCTTCCAACAGGAGAATGGATGGTTGCCACAAAACCTGAAAGTGTCTATGCATTAAAGTATACCTTTCTTCTCCTCCCAATTATTAAAAAAACAACTATTTTTAAATGGTAGAAGTAAAGCCAACAGGAAAGTTGAACCTTTTGCCCCTTTTCACAGTGAAAACATTTTCTGAAAAATGACCCATCTACATAGCAAGACTAGGACGCTGACTTTCCCACCTCCAGCTAAGGCACAGACACTGCTGTGTCCTAAGGAATAGGATGACCTGCTGTCTGCTCTCATCAGAGCACCTAGTGTGACAGAGGAACACCCAGCGGGCTTACATTTCAAATAGGACAGTAATACAGCTCTCCTTTCAGATTCCTGTGAATCAAATCTCAGATACCAAGGTATTTCAAATACTTTATTGAGTCTCAGGCAGAGATCAAGATTAATTCTTTATTAGGCTCTACAAAGACTTAGGCATTGCTTCTCAAATCTTACACGCTAAAATTAATTCAGTCCAAATGTTCAGGGACTCATTTTCCTCTCACTTCAAATACCTGAGGAAATGGGCTGCCAGTGAAAAGCCCTGCATTGTTAGAAAATCCAAACCACAACATGCTTCCTGGGATCTGAAAATTAGCAGGAGCTCACCCTCCAGCTTCCTGTCCTAGTGTTTTCTTGCTTTTTTTTCCCTCTCAAACAAGTGGATCTAGTTACATTTGTTTCAGCTCTCAGATATTTCGGCAATTTTCCTTTCTGAACAGAAGAATTCAGTTCCTTTCTTAACAGTCCAAGCAGGAAAAGCAGGTGAAAAAGTTAACTGAAAAACACTAACAGTGCCGGTACCATAATTACCCAAGGAATATAAAGCTCTATTCTCTCAGTGATGAAAAAGAGGAATTACACATGTAACTTCCATTAACATTAATGGGACTTACCTACATAAACCCCTTAAGCGTCAGTGGGAAGAATGGACTCAGCATAACTATTAGCCCGGCACCTTTACTCTTTCAGTCATTTCTATTACATGATTAAAAGGCAAAGAGACGGGTGCCCTGCAAACCAGAACCAGATGAAGCTTCACTCCACAGAATTTATTGTCACCTTCTTCTTCAGGTCCATTTCTCTAGAATGGTTATAAAAACTGAGGCCTTTATTTCATTTTCTTGCCTTTTTCATATTTGACCTGATGGAAACAGAACTTAATATGCCACACAGTTTTTCACATGAGTTTTCCCTTAGTGGTTATGGGTTTTAGAGTTACTGTTTCTGCCCTAGAATGTAATTATCAGCAAACCATGCTGAAGAATAATTCTTAGCTAGATATACCGCTGAGCAACAGCTTAATGGGGGAAGACACTCTTGTACCCAAATCATTAAGACACAAAGCAGAAGGTGAGGAGTATTACTGCGGAAGCACAAGTTTAAAATGCTGAGAAAGGAAACAAATCTTAATGCGGATGAAAGGGAAATGTTATGAAAGAGGTGGTTTTGAACTGGGCCTTGAAGGCCAAGTAAAATAATCTCCAACACAACCTCAGGACCAGACACAAATACAGGAAACACTTAAAGAGCAAACAAGGAGGCACAAAATAATAGTAAAGATGGTGGGTCTGGTGCCAGATAAGCCTGGATTTGACTTCTGGTTCTGACTAGCTGTGTAACCACACCAAGCCTCAGTTTCCTCATCTACAAAATGCGAATAATAACACCTACCTCATAAGGTTATTGAGAAAAGTAAATAAGGCAATTGTGGAGTTTACTAAAGTCTCAGCCCTACATCTGGTAATATTAATTCACCATTCATTTGTTACTATTACCATTACAATTATTCGTCTTGAATAGCCTCCAAATTATTTAGCATTAATAGCTTCCATAGTAAAAGTCTGATATGTCTGATTATTCCTAGGAATTACATGAGTTGGATTAGATTCCAACTAGGCTGATCTCCCCTCCCTTCAACATGCACTCTTCGAGCCCCACCACCACTTTGATCACCACACATCACATCACACCTTACCTGAAATGCACAACGCTCCTCACAACAAATCCTCCCTCACATCCCAGATCCACATCCCCCTCCCAGAAATCTGTCCTGGACCACTTGAACCAAAGGGATCTCCAAAACCATAAAACTAATCTGGTGAAAATCCTATTAGGTAAGTAGATTAGGAATTCTTATTCTTATTCATAGGTGAAGTAACCAAGGTCCAGAAAGGTCAAATGATTTGCCCATAGTCACATGGCTAGTATTTGGCAGAGCCAGGACTAGAATCTCTGTCTTTTGATTCCTAGTCCCATTTCCCATAACCTCAGGACCTTAGTTGAACTTAATCCAATGATGAACCCACCATGATTATAGTATATTTTTAAAACAACATGAAAACAATCACACATGGGATTGTTTTTCAGGTTTTTTTGGCTTGGGCTTATGACCATAAAATGATCATGGTTTTAAAACACCAGATCAACTAAATTAAATAACAAAACAGTTCTAATGATGTCCTACATTGAGACCAGCACCACTGAGGGACAGCAGAAACAGAGCCATCCCTAGGACTCTACACCTTGTGCAATCCTCCCAGGCACAAACCTTTAAGATCAACAAGTAGGGAGACAGCTGGGGGTAGAAACAGAAGAATCAGCTGCTATAGGATACAATTTAGGCTCCCTAGCGTGACATTCAAAACCAAAGAAAAGTTCCCAGCTACCTTTCAAACCTCACTTCTACTACTCCCTTACTTACAATTTGCAGGGGTGGGGGGGCATCAGTCAAGAGGTTAAAGAATTATATATTACCATGGATACAAATCTATTAAATTAGTGGACGTTAGAAAAGTGACACTAATAGGGTGAGGGAAGTATAGAGGTGAGAAAAGCTTGACTTTGTATAGACGTGGGTTCATATTCTGGCTCTACAAATTTTTCACTGTAGTATATTAATACCTTGGGCAAAGTATTTAATATGAGCCTCATTTTTCTCACCTGTGTGTGTATGCCATCTCCCTCAGAGATTCTCTAAGTGGTCCCTGGACCAGAAGCATCAGCACCACCTAGGAACTTGAAAGAAATATAAAATCTCAGACCACACTGAAAAACCTATAGAATGAGAACTCTATACTCTGGTGCTGGGCCCAGCAATATGTGTTATTACAAGCTCTCCTGTACATTGTAATCATCTGGACAGCCTTTTACAAATACTGATGTCTTGCTCCCATTCCCAGAGATTCTGATATAATTAGTCTGAGGCATGGGTCTCCTATTTCTAAAGACCACCTCCAACCACTGCTCCAGATGACTCTAAGGTGTAGTCAAGGTTGAGAACCCTTTCCTTAGAGGGTTGTTGTAAGGGTTAACTGATTTAAAATATCTTCAGCAATTAGCACAATGCCTTGCACACCGTAAACACACAATCCATGCAAGCGTCCCTCAATAGAAAATATCTATTTCATAGTGTTTTTGTTAAAATTTCAGATCAGAAGGAAATAAACCAAAACATTAACGGTAATTTTCCCTGAGTGATGGGAGTATGGGCGATTTTTAAAATTTTTATACTTTTCCAAAATTTCCAAAAGCATTAACATGTATTACATTTGTAATCACAAAATGAATGAAGCTAAATTTTAATAGAGAAAAGAATATTTCTTCTGAGGCTCTTACCTTATAAACATGCTCCTATAATTATCCTGTCTCTGTCAATTAATCAACGGGGAAATTACATTATTTTCACTTTACAGATGGAAAAACTGAATCAGAAGTAGAGTCTCCCTGAGTTTATACAGGATTCTGATGATAGTTAAGGTCAAAAAAACTAATATTAATGATCACAACTAATTTCTCTTTTCTGGAATACCTCTCACATCCCTTGGAGAACAGTATTGTCTCAGTATGACATAAGATGGGGAACTGGAGGCATCAGTGCTGTTCAATTCCATTTGACCCCTAAGAACTACCTTGAGTCTCCACCACCACTTCCAATGGTCCATGTAAACCATCCCCACTTCAAAAACAATCCTAGCAAGTGCTCTCACACATTGCTGCCACAATCGAAGAGGTGATCACTACTAAGCAACTTGGATTTGTAAGGACCACTGCAAAAACATGGGGTCATGGAAAAATCAGGCAGGAAGTCTGATTTTTCTTTTGTAGTCCCAGCTCTCAGATATGAATAGCAAAGTAGCAACAGCTATTATTTATGCACTGTTTACTATGTCTTAGGCACTAGGTTCAGCATTTTACAAACATTTACAAAATGTGTCTAGATTAGAGCAGTGGTTCTCAAACTTTAGAGCATCAAAATCACCTGGAGGGCTTGCTAAAACACAGATTACTAAACCTCAGCCCCAGGAGTTCTGATTCAGCAGGTTTGGGATGAGACCTAAGAATATGCATTTCTAACAAGTTCCCCGGTAATGCTGAAGCTACAACTCAACCACACTTTGAGGACCACTGGATTAGATCATCTGGGTACTTTCCAGCTCTGATACTCTGTCTGAACGCAAACCCCAATTCACATCCTAAGGCCCCACACTGAGACTTAGAATTGAACCCTTATCTATGAAATGGAAACACACTCACGGACAGAGCACAGACTTGTGGTTGCCAAGGGGGAGGGGGTTGGGGGAGAGATGGAGCGGGAGGTTGGGATTAGCAGATGTAAGCTATTATATACAGAATGGATAAACAACATGGTCCTACTGTATAGCACAGGGAGCTATATATTAATATCTTATGATAAACCTTAATGGAAAAGAATATTTTTTTTTTTTTTTTTTTGCGGTACGTGGGCCTCTCACTGTTGTGGCCTCTCCCGTTGCGGAGCACGGGCTCCGAACGCGCAGGCTCAGCGGCCATAGCTCACGGGCCCAGCCGCTCCGCGGCATGTGGGATCTTCCCGGACCGGGGCATGAACCCGCGTCCCCTGCATCGGCAGGCGGACTCTCAGCCACTGCACCACCAGGGAAGCCCGGAAAAGAATATTTTTAAAAGAATGTATATATATGTATAACTGAATCACTTTGCTATATAGCAGAAATATTGTAAATCAACTATACTTCAATAAAAATAAATAAATAGATGAAAGAAAGAAAGAAAGAGAGAAAGACAGACCTGAACCCTGAAAATTCTCAATGTACTTGTCACAACCCCCCATGACCTCCATCTGGTCCAAATAAAAGGTTTCTCTTTAAATGTGAATCCAGCAAAGTCAATGCAAGGGCACCTGAGGTATCTGTGGTGACCCTCTGCAGTGGGGAAGGCACAAACCAAGTCCCAGCTCCCCAAGCACATAGCAATTTTCTTAATAATAAATTCCTGATCATCAGAAGCAGGGCCACCAGTCAATCAGAGACACATTCAACAAAGCACCCTAGCCCTTCATTAATCTCTGTCTTTTCACACTACAAAAAGGCTGATATTGTACATTAGAGCCTTTTCCTCCCACCACAAACAGAGGGCCTGGCTTGCTATGATAAGAAAGCACAATACTAAAATGTATCAGGACCTTACAGTGCTTTAAAATTTACAAAGCATTACCAAACCCATACTTTCATTAAGGTTTCATAACAATATTCTGAAGTAGGTATTATTATTGTTTTATAGCTGAGGCAACGAAGGCTCAGATAGGCTTGATGATCTGGCTAAAGCCCCACAGTTAATGAGAAAGAGAACTGGAACTAGAACCCAGTTCTCCTGCCTCTGAGCCTAGGCATACTTCCACTGCCTCTTGATCCAAATTAGGGAAAAGTTCATATTAAAATTTATCTTCCTGACTCCCTTCTTCCTTAGCATATTAGCAAGAATGAATCATTATGGGTAACTACATGAAGAACTCTAATTGCAGGTCTCTGAAAATGGAGAAGTTTAATTACATAGTTATGTATGTGATTTATCAACCAGTTTTGATCATTGACAATTCTCTTTGAAGAATTCTTTTCCTCTAAAAATTAAAATAATATATTTTAAAATCTGCCCTGGAATGCTTTGTTTTCATTCAAATAAAGAGATGACTATTTCTTATGATTTCTAGGCAATTGGTCTAATGTCAGACAGGCATTAATTCCTGGTAGATTTATCATGATTAGGTCTGAAACTACAGAGGCTTTATTTAGAACAATAGTCATTTTCTGGACAAAGCGAACTAACAGAAACTTGTCTGAAGTGGAAGGGGGCATTCTTTAAGAAACTCTAAACCTTCCGTTCCTAACTCTCTTGGGCAGGAATCTCCTCCAAATACCACCCATCTTGAATGATGCTGGCACAAATTTGGTTTTGCCCTAGGGAGGGAAAAGCTGATGGGCCATCATGTCAAAGGACAGAAAATGTCAAAGTTCTCCAGTACTACTGAGGCAGGCCAAGAATGAGGAATGAGCCTGAGGTTCACAAAAGCAAGGTCAGGGCTTTGAATCAGGACTGGGTCTCAGGGACTCCCACCAACACCTGAAGCAGTCTGCAACAATACTGCTAATCTGCCTCTGAATTCCCCAAGAGGGTTAGGCTCCTGCTAATCCTTTCCCCCAGGTCCCAAGAGGGCCAGTCTTGACCATCATTGAGACTTTCTTCTGTTTTCTACTTTACCAGTAACCACAGGCATCACTGCTCAGAGAAGTTAATTAAAAATAGCACAGCTTATACATGGTAGAATCAAGATTCAAGCACAAGTAGAATCTCATTTAGTCCACAAATACTCAAATTTTCTAAGTGCCAGACACTGAGCTAGGTGATGGGTAGAATAACATGAGCTTTAAAAGTGTCATCAGGAAATGGAAAAGGGACTGTGGTTGCAGGCTCAGAAGAAAGCAGGGCTGCCAGCAGAAGACAGAACATGGAGGATATACGAAGACCACTCATATTTCCTTATGTTAAAACTGCTCCTGCATGCAGATAAGCTCTGCTGGTACGGAAAGCAGCTTGTCCTGCCTTTTCCCCCTTCTACTACATCCTCCTCAAAGACGACTTGATTTGCCACAGCCCAGGCAGGATTTCCTCTACCTGGGGAGAAAACTATACACTAGACAAGAAGTAGGCTCTTGGAGAGGTGGGTTGCTCTTCTACACTCCAAAGCTCGCTTTAGAGCAGTCACTTACTAATAGTACCCTATAAAGTGGCAATTTACCAAACAGTATTAATTTAGAGCCTGGTCCTTGAAGAGTTAACGCACCTCCCTCCAGAGGTGCCTAACTAACTTCTTGCCAAGACAGTCTAAAAGGAGATCTGTCCAATGCACTACAATTCTTCCAAGCTGTGCAAGGCTTCTGCTGCCTTCATATAAGGTATCAAAAATGGAGATGCAGTGGCCTGGGGGACAAGGGGACTGGGTTCTAGTGCTGGCTCTGCCAATTGAGTCACTCTATAACGAATCCTTTCCCCTTTCTGTGTGTTTGCCCAACTTTGAAATGAAGGCAGTGGGATTTTAATTTCTAAATATCCTTCCAACTTTGACAATCTAAGACAATTGTTCTTCTCTTTTGGGGTCATAGATTCCTTTCAGAAATCTGCAAAATGATCATCTCCCCACAAAACTATGCCTACAATTCCATGGAAAATTCATGGAATTTCTGAAGTTCAAACTAATATTCTTAGTCTAGTATGGACTTTGAAGTCAGCTAGGTCTGGGATTGAACCCTGGTGATATCCACCCCCCATCCCTCATCCTTTCCCTCCCCCTCTTTCCATGTATAAGTCTCTTACCTTTGGGCCTCATCCAGAAAAATGTCACCAGTGACACCTACCTTGAAATACTGCTGTAAGACTGAGAAATAATTACAGACAAGTGTCTGTCCATATTTTGTCCTTTCAGGCGCAAATGTGACATTTGGCCAAGATTGTGAGATCTTCCTAAGAGAGTGTGATTGAGAAATCAAAATGTTACCCTTTTTTAAGGTGCTTAAAAAAAAAAAAAGGTAATGGTACCTGTCATGGGTGCTCAGAGAATGTTAGTTTTCTTTCTTTCCCACAATAACCAGCAGTCATCTGTGCACTTCAGGTGTTCCATAAATGTTGTTGCTTGACTGTGAATACTATCTTAAAATTCCCTTCTCTGTCAAGTTGTTCTGGCGATGGGAGATCTTTCCTCACACTCAACTGGACTATTTCAAGTCTCCAAACATGTCTTTGTGTCCAGTCTCTCCTTCTATATCTCATCCTACTTAGCACTGTCACATTAATCTTCCAAAAATGAACACTTATTGTGACATGCCTCACAGCTCACAAACTTTTAATAATCTACCATGTTTTTAAGCATTTCACTAATTTCCTCAAGTGAAATAATAATGGCAGCTCACTTTATTGAGCTCTTACTATATGGCAACCACCGATTAAGTGAATACATTATTTCATTTAATCCTCTAAACAGGCTTACAGGCAATTTAGTATACAGAAGGTTAAGAGTATAATCTCTAAAGTTTGCTTGAGCTCGACTCTGATTCCACCACTTACTGGCTATATAATCCTGGACAAGTCATTTAACCTCTGTGTCCTTCACTTTCTCATGTAGAATGGAGATAATTATAGAAAATGGCTTATAGAATACCGCAACAAATTTAAGGCAGGAGCAGACATAAGAATCCAATTGTCATCTATAAAGCCAGACATGCCCATGATTTGCAAACACATTTTTAAAATGCCATTACTAAATTCTGTTTGTTTGGGATAATATAGTTACTTTTTATAAAACCGTGATTTATTTTAACATGTAATAGGTTTATCATTTTCAAATGAACTAATAAATATATTTTTGAAATGTCTGCCTTTTCATTTCTAGTAAGGTAACTATCAATAGATATAATCCATGTAACTAAATCTCTTTGGAGTACTCAATATTTTTTAAGAGTGTGAAAGGTTCCTGAAGAAAAAGATATAAGAATCACTAGTGTGAAGTATAAGAAAATGACGGAGGGTAACATTTTGATTTCTCAATCACACTCTCTTAGGAAGATCTCACAATCTTGGCCAAATGTCACATTTGAGCCTGAAAGGACAAAGTTAAAACTGCTGTGTTGAATGTCATTGGAGATTACTGTGGGTGGTGGTAGGGAATCATTAATGGACTTCCTGAAGATCCACAGGAAGTGACTCTCCCTTACAAGCACTCTTTACCAGTGACTCTCTGGTAAACTTCTCAGGGTATGGAAAAAAAAAAGGAAAGAAAAAGAAAGAAAAAAGAAATGGCTTTATAAAGATATGAAGATCAAAGAAGATGATAGATAGTTAGATAATTTATATATAAAATTTAGAACGGTATCTGCCACATGGCAAGTGCTAAATAGATATGAACTATAAGAGCTATTTTTATTTTGCTCATTTTACAAATGAGGAAACTAAGGCCCATGTAAGTTATAAAGCAACATTGCCCAAAGCCAGTTACCCCTCCAAAACTGTGTATTGGCAAGCCAGTGTCTTCTCCGATGGTTTGAATTATTTGCCCTTCCTTCAAAGTCTTCCAGAATCTAACTCCAACTTACACTGTTGGGTACTTATACAATTCTTTCTTCCCACCTAAATTTATTCTCCAACTTCTGAATGCTGGGGCATTTACTTCTCAAAGGCAGAGACTGGAATTGTCTAGATCATCAATGTATTTCCAGTACGTATCACTACCTAGGTCAGAGCATATAGAAAACAGCTCTGCTCAACCAATTTTAAGCATTTGTAAAATAAACTTAAATTACATCTCCATTTAACCCTCACCATTCATTGGTTTACAATGCCAATTATCTTTTTTATATCTTTCATCAGTCAATAAATATTTATAGAGCATCTATCATATACCAGGTACCACATTAGACAATTTTTCTTTATATTTCCCATTTTATCTAACATAATACCTACATGCTACCTACTGGGAGCTCAATAGTTGTGTAAAGATTATAAAATGGAACCATTCTCCTCCTCAGACCACATGAGAAGGCAATTGCAACAAAACATCACCTAAGAAGTACTCTAGCCAAATATGTCTAATTTCCAGTCCACAGGAAATATGGGGGATTGAGCAACAAGTTAAACGACGCCATGAGGAAACCAAAACATGGCGACTGTCCCTTGGCCTTAATACTCCAGGAAGGGCATTTCAGATGGCTTCATGTTTGCATGTTTCAGCGCTGGAGCATAGGAATAGACTCTGGCATCTACTGTCAGATGTTCATCAGCTACCACAACATCAAGTCTCTTCAGTAGGTCATTCTTTGGTAAGGAAATTACATCCACAAATTCTCTATCTCATGGCTTTGGCTCAGGCCATAACATTTTCAGAATCATCTTCATTGATAGTTACTGTCGTGATGTGTGTGGTACAATTTGAAAAATCCACAATGCATTTCATTCTATAAGGCAGCTGGCCTAGACTTCCCAAAAGTCAGTATCATGGGGGGAAAAAAGAAATCAGACAACTGTTCTAGATTAAAAGAAACAAAAGTGATATAATAACCAAATGCCATGCAATAACCCAGATTTGATCCTGGATTTGAAAATATATATAAGACATTGTTGAGACAAACTGGGGAAATTTTAATACATAATGGATTCAGGTAATATTACAAAAATATTATTAATTTTCTTAGATGCGCTAATGGTATTATAGTTGTGTAGAAGAATGTCCTTAGGAGATACATTCTGAAGTGTATAGGGAACAAGTGTCATGATGTTTGCAACATATTCTCAAATGGTTCGGAGGAGGGCAAAAGGATAGTGAAGTATATAGAGAAAGTGAGAACAATAAAACATGCAAGAAAATGTTTTTTAAAAGGGAGATTTTCATGAGATGACTTATGAAATCAAAGGGACTCAAATATACTGTCTTAATGAACTAACTTTGAGATTCCAGTCAGTCAATCAGTCAACAAAGGTTGAAGTGTATACCACTGTATCAGACCTAGGAATAGCAATCCAAACAGTTAAACTCAAAAGAACAATGAGAACTCTCAATCTTTCGGATATTTTTAAATTTAAGAACAATAATAATTAAAGCACTTTATTACATTTTTAAAAAACAGACAGTTCAGCCAATGCTTCTACCCACTGAGGGAAGTGTTAGGAAAGGTAACTGTTCCTTTAACTCTTACAACTCAAGAAAAAAGTAAGAAGTTAATCTGAGTGGTGAGCACTAATATTCACGGAACCACTATGTGGGTGCCTTAAAGAGCAGGGGTACTATCCCTCTCCACCTTTTTCTCTCCTTCTCTGCCACTGCCTAGACAGAGAAATTCAATTCCAGGTAGGAAACAGGAGAAAACCTTGAGAATCACTTGCTGCCACTTAAATTTGGAACCCTATTTGGTGCCTTGTTTTCAGTTGAGTCCAACAAGAAGGGCAGAGTAGTGAGTGATTAACACCCTGTAACCCCCAAAACTACATAAATGACCTCTGAGCTTAGGGCCAGTCAGCATCTTCCTGCATGCCAAATTATTTCTACTTAATTCTTCCTGCCTGACTGCTGTTTCAAAGGTACCACCGGAGTACGGACTTAAACGAACTGCTAAGGGCTTCTTTGGTGGTGCAGTGATTGACAGTCTGCCTGCCGATGCAGGTGACATGGGTTCGTGCCCCGGTCCGGGAAGATCCCACATGCCACGGAGCGGCTAGGCCCGTGAGCCATGGCCGCTGAGCCTGCGCATCCGGAGCCTGTGCTCCGCAGCGAGAGAGGCCACAACAGTGAGAGGCCCGTGTACCGCAAAAAAAAAAAAAAAAAAAAAAAAAAAAAAGAACTGCTAAGTTTTAGATCTGCATTTGAGAAACATCGCTGTGGCTGCAATATGGAGAATACGGTGTAGGGAAGAAAAACTAGAGTTAAATTAGGAGACTTTTACAGTAATCTAGGCACTGAGATTATGGTTGCCTAGACTAGACTGGAAATAATGAAGAGAAGTGAATATCCTTTCCTAAGAGATTTAGAAGGTATGCTGTAACACTTACTATGGTCCCATTTTCACCGAGTTCTGTGCTGCTTTTTCTCATCCTAGTTATACAACATTTCTCCCTTCTGAGAAACAGCTGGCTGATCCAGGAGATTGGCTCCTGGATCACAATCACAATATTGCAACCACAGAGCTATGCGCTACCTGTTTCCATGGTCTTGGAGAAGGTAGGACAGCAGCTTTAACTAAACAACAAGAAGAATAGATCATTTCATATTAAAATTCAGTAGTTATTGCTCCTCTTGGAAACAGTATCTCTACACTATAGAGAAAGAAAGAAAGCTTATTTCATTCTTCAATAAATCCCAACTACGCTGTTTTTCACAAGGTGCCAAGACTCATCTTAAAAAACTAAGAAATGACTTTCCAATCCACAAAAAAAAAACTATTAGAACTAGTAAATGAGTTCATCAAGGTTACAGGATACAAGATAAATATGTATACAAGAGGTACAAACTTCTACGTATAAAATAAATAAGCTACAAGGATATAATGTACAGCACAGAGAATATAATCACTATTTTATAATAACTTTAAATGGACTATATAATCTATAAAATTTTGAATCATTATGTTGTACACCTGCAACTAATATAATACTGTAAATCAACTAACCGCAATTTAAAATAATAATAATAATAAAGAGAGAGAAAAAGAGATTAATATACAAAAGAAACAATTGGGCTCCCAGTCCAATCCCATCCACTACCCTGAGTAGACAGGAGACCACCCCTCTGCTACCTCAGGTTTTCTTTTTTCCCGATATACTGAATCAGAAGGACTATGAATTGGAAGACACAAGGCACAACTAAAGGCAAAAAGGAATAAGTGAAAGTCTGCATCCTGGTCAGTAAGATTTCCACTCCTCTTCCCACACTTAACTGCCAAAAATCTTGACAGCTATCTATGTCTATACCCTCTAGTTAGGATATTGGAAAATTCTTCTCTGAAAAATCTGACGTAAAAGAAAGGACCTGGGCTTCCCTGGTGGCGCAGTGGTTGAGAATCTGCCTGCCAATGCAGGGGACACAGGTTCAAGCCCTGGTCTGGAAAGATCCCACATGCCGTGGAGCAACTAGGCCCGTGGAGCAACTAGGCCCGTGAGCCACAACTACTGAGCCTGCACGTCTGGAGCCTGTGCTCCGCAACAAGAGAAGCCGCGATAGTGAGAGGCCCGCGCACCGCAATGAAGAGTGGCCCCCACTCGCAGCAACTGGAGAAAGCCCTCGCACAGAAACGAAGACCCAACACAGCCATAAATAAATAAATAATTAAAAAAAAAAAAAAAAAGGACCTAAAGATACTGATATTCAGTGGTCCTTAACAAAATATGCCCTCCAGACCACCATGTGGTAAATCTCAATATCAACAAGCCCCATCCACGCACAGAAAGCTTCCAATCAGGTTTTCAGTGTCCTAATATTAAGTACGAGCAATCTAACAGAATAAAAGAGATAGAAGAAACTTCAAACAAATTATCATTAATATTCTCAGAGATAAAAGAGAGTGTATTCTTGAAACAATAACAGGATATTACATTTTTTTAAAATTTAGAGCAACACTGTCCAAAAGAACTCTCTGTGATGAAATATTCCACATTTGCGCTGTCCAATATGGTATGTACCAGCTACATGTGGCCATAGATCACTCAAAATGTAGCTAATACAACTAAGGAACTGAATTTTAATTATACTTGATTTTAATATAAGTAGCCACATGTGACTAGTGGATGCCATACTGTATAGTTCAGATTTAGAAAATCGAACACAGTTCTTGGATATTAAAAATGCAATAGCCAAGGGCTTCCCTGGTGGCGCAGTGGTTGAGAGTCAGCCTGCCAATGCAGGGGACGTGGGTTCGTGCCCTGGTCCTGGAGGATCCCACATGCCGCAGAGCGGCTGGGCCCGTGAGCCATGGCCGCTGAGCCTGCGTGTCCGGAGCCTGTGCTCTGCAACGGGAGAGGCCACAACAGTGAGAGGCCCGCATACCGCAAAAAAAAAAAAAAAGAAAAATGCAATAGCCAAAATGAAAATCTTAGCAGAATGAAATCTTCTAATCTTATATTAGAAGATAAAGTTGGCCAGGCACTGTCCCAAGCACTTTATAACATATTAACTCATCCAAAACACCAAGTGACAGAAAATAGGAAAGATAAGAAAATTACAAGATCAGTCCAGGAGATCCAATATCCAAATAATAGGAATTCCAGGAAAATGGCCAGGGGGAAAGAAATTATCAAAGAAATAATTCAAGATAATTTCCCAATGAAGGATATGAAAGGCCCACTGAGTACCAGCACAATGGCTATAAAAAGACCTACTTCAAGCAAACTTTTTTGAAAGTTCAGAATACCAGGATAAAGAAGAGATCCTAAAAACTTCCAGAGAGAAATAACAATCACATTTAAAAAAAAAAATTACAAGTCAGAAGAGCATTAGATTTAACAGCAACACTGGAGCTTTGAAGGCAATAAAGCAATGTCTTCAAAATTCTGAGAAAAGGCAGTTCCAACCTAGAATTCTACGTTCAAGTAAATAATCATGTAAGTGTAAAGGTAGAATAGGGCCACTTTCAGACATGTAAACTCTCAACAACAAAAAATTACGTCCATGTGCCATGTCTCAAGGAGCCACTGAAGGAAGTGCTCTACCAAAACAAGGGCGTAAATCATCAAAGAAGCAGCAGAATCCAGGAAACAGAGCTTCCAACCCAGGAAAAGAGAATGATTCCCAGGACAATAGCAAAGAAAAATGCTAGGAAAACAGCTGTGTCACCAGCTTAGAGAGTCAGCAGTCCCCATTAGAGCTGGACAGAAACACCAAGACAGATGTCTCCAAAACTAAGGAAGGAACTGGGAGAATATTTGATGCATATGAGCTAACTGGAAGATTTACACTCATGGCAGACTTTAAAATGAATTCATGACTTGTACACAGAGAACCAATTAAACAGAAAATGTTTAAAAAACAATTACCTCCAGAGAAAACAAAAGTTGTACCCCAAAAAATGGATTCATAATATATAAACAGCTCAACTATGAATAGGGTTTATATTGCCATAATAATGTAAATACTAAATGTTGGTCTAGCCCCCGCAAAAAGTTAAACTAAACTGTGAGTATTGGAGGAGAGGAACTATGGACATGTAAAGGAGATGAAGGGGAGGAATTAAGAAGTAAAAGAAAACATTCAAAAGAATTTAAGGTGGTTACAGCTTGAGAATGAGGGCAGGGGACTGCTCTTTTACAAAAAGCCTTGACATTTTAACTTTTTATCACTTTGAAAATAAATATAAATCTGTTTAGTTTTAAAAGAGATCCTAAATGATCTATAAGATTAATAATCAATCCAGAAAAGAGAAGAAACAAACTATGTTTTTGCAGTACCTTCAGGGAATTTATGTTGTATGCAGTTTCAACACCAATTCCTTGAGAAGTTAGCACACAGAAGAGTCTCAGACGGATCATATCCAGTAGCAGACATTAAATTACCCAGACTAACTTTCAAAAACTGTGAGTGGGAATATAAATTCGTTTAATCTTTGGGCAGTACCATTAAACTTACTAAAATACATATTGTCTGACCCAATAATTCCACTTTCAGAAATACCAGTATAGGTGCAGAGACACAAGAATGTTCTCAGAAATATATTTATAAAGGCAAAAAAAAAAAGAGGAGGAATACAAATTTCCATCAATAAGTGAATGGCTAAACAAGCTGTGATACATCCACACTATAAAATTTAGAGAGGTTAATAAAATAGGCCTATAAGCAGTGACATAACAGGATCTCAAAGATATACTGTGTTACATGAAAAGAAAGTCACAAAACAATATGTATAATATGAACCTATTTATGTCAAGGGAAAACAAGAACTTTAACAAAATGTATGACTGAGGGTGTGTGTATGTGTGCATGTGTGTTTGTAAAAATACATTTAAAAAATGCTCTGGAGGGCTTCCCTGGTGGCGCAGTGGTTGAGAGTCCGCCTGCCGATGCAGGGGACACGGGTTCGTGTCCCGGTCCGGGACGATCCCACATGTCGCGGAGCAGCTGGGCCCGTGAGCCATGGCCGCTGAGCCTGTGCGTTCGGAGCCTGTGCTCCGCAACGGGAGAGGCCACAACAGTGAGAGGCCCACATACCACAAAAAAAAAAAAAAAAAAATGCTCTGGAGACACCAAACTGTTGAAAGTGTGTCCTCTGTTCTACCAATTTGCAAAGAGGATTCTCCTACTCTATGTCACGTACTCCACATCCAACATCTCAGTGAATCTTCACAAAAATTACAGCTATATAATTTTGCCCAGGTGAAAATCTAGTCAGAAGTTGATGCTTAGGACCTAAAGACAAGGTTTTGTTCAAAATGGAAAGAGGCTAATTAATATTTGTTGAGTTCATAGTTGGGCATCATGTTAAACACTTTACATCTAGGTTGAAAAAGTAATATATTTCTATTTTACAGATGAGCATTCTGATTGGAAGGGGCTGAGTAATTTGTCTAAGTTCACATGGCTAAATGAAAGACGGAGTTGCAATTCAAAGCCCAAGTTTTCTTACTATGGCCAGATGGTGGGGGGTCTATGTGATGACTGGGATACCTGCTGCAGGACCTTGCCCTGAGTTACCTGGAATCAGCTCCCCACTCTGCCATGACCTTCCTGGCTAAGAAAACCTACTGAGCTAAAACTGGACCCAACTCCTTAATCAGAACCTAGAGAAGCAGCCTGACCACTGAGTCACTTATATTTGTCTCAGAATTACAAAAACATCTCCCATGGCTATAGTAGATATCACTAAGGATCGGCACACTTTTCCAACTGAGTTTTGATGAGACCTTAGAATCCTCTGCAACTTAGTATGGCAGGCAGCCACCATCAATCAGAGTTAGAAGCAGAGCTGAAACTTATTTGCCACCTTCCCTCTTTTTTTTTTCTTGGTTTGTACTTTCCTTTTTTTGGGGGGGGATGGTCATTTTGCAGTCAACCATACCTATCATTTTATTTTTTATTATTTAGTTATTTACTGGCCATGCTGCACAGCATGTGGGAATCTTAGTTCCCCAACCAGGGATCGAACCCGTGCCCCCTGCATTGGAAGCACAGAGTCTTAACCACTGGACCGCCAGCGAAGTCCCCCTTGCCACCTTTCCTCGTCTCTGAACAGAGATGTTCATAGGAAGATCAGGAAAAGAATCTTAAAATGAAATAATGCTTTTGTTTAGAAAGGAGTGCTGGTATCGGTGCATTAACTTACCCCTAGCCTCCATCACTGATGAGATCAAGAACATTAACGCCTACCTACTTTCCATTATCACCACCTGTAGCCTAATTTCAGATCTCAATACCTAACTTCAAGAGTCACTAACATTTCTCCTCTGTCTGCACCTGCATGATCCAAGAACTCAACTTTCCTCCCATTGCTGCCCTACCAAAAACCTCCCGTTTGCCTACAGACTGAAGATATTTAGCTTGGTATTCAAGACCTTTCTTAATCAGGCTACTTTTCTAGCCTCATCTTTCACCTCTACTCAAGGCGCGCTCCCGCCCCACCTCCTTTCACTCCCCTCCCATTCCTCCCCGGGCTGCCTTTGCTCACCCCTCTGGGCTTGCTCTCCATAGCATCAACTGACATCTGGGATGGAAACATTAAACTTGCATTTAGCTCTTCCCTGGAACGGACAAAGTCTGGCCCTAAGTAAAATGGGCTAGATGAACTTCCCTACGGACCACCTATCTAACCGACGGCAGTCTTACTAACAAACGGGAAAAAAGGAAAACAAAGCAAAACCCAGACACTCACTGTTAGGCACCTTTAGCAAACTCCTCATTCCTGCTTCTCTCCTTCCAAGAGGGAGTGGGCCCACGACTCGGGCCCAGCCTGTGTTGCTGCTCAGAACCCAGAGCATTGGTCTGGAGGATGGAAAGAAAGATGGCGTCCGGCTTACCTCCCTCTCCTTTCTCACGAGCTGAGCAGCTGGGTGGAGACGGGGGCTCCAGGGGTGGCGGCCGCACCTCCTCATGCCAGTTCCTGCTGCTCCACAGCCCTGGTCACTGCTGACCTCTTCAGAGCCCGACCTCCGAGGAGGGCGTTTCCATTATTTCTGCCCATGCCGCGCAAGAGGGCGCCACAGTCAGGCTCAGCTGAGGTCAAGGCCTCTGGAGCCAAAGCGTCAAACCAGGTCCAACTCTCCACTTTCCTGGCAGCTGGCACCGCATGCCAGTGCGTCCTAGGCCCGTCGACTGGCAAGAGCAGCAAGGGGTGAGGAGTGAGACGTGAGGTCTTGGCAGATAGACAAGAAGCCCAGAGGCCCGGTAACTCCTTCACGCCCTCCCGCCGCGGAGAAGCGGCGCCTACTGCTTCCGGCAGGCTCGCGCGGAGCGCGCATGCTCCGTGATTTTCCCGCCCTCTGGCCTTCCTGCCTTCCGGTCCAAAGCCTCCTCCGGAACTCGTAGCTGCCGCCACAGCCTTGAGGACAACTCTGCCCCAGCCCCTTCTTGGTTTAAGCTCCTCATCTCATTCCCTTCCAGACGCAAGGAAAATAGTTTCAAATTTGATTACTTTCCGTCACTTCCATTTGATTACTAAGATCTGTTGATTTTACCTCAGAAAATACCTTGAACCCATCCTCTCTTCTCCATTTCTTCTGCTACTGCACCAACTGACACCACCACCAGCACCACCGTCATCCTCTTGTCACTTTTGCAGTGAACTCACCGACTGACCTATGCCTCAGAATCCGTGTGCTCCTCTTCCCACACCACTTCCCCTGGGGTCTCCCCCAACTGCCAAAAGATCTTTCAAAATACAGACCTGCGGGCTTCCCTGGTGGCGCAGTGGCTGAGAGTCCGCCTGCCGATGCAGGGGACACGGGTTCGTGCCCCGGTCCGGGAAGATCCCACGTGCCGCGGGGCGGCTGGGCCCGTGAGCCATGGCCGCTGAGCCTGCGCATCCGGAGCCTGTGCTCCGCAGCGGGAGAGGCCGCAGCAGTGAGAGGCCCGCGTACGGCAAAACAAACAAACAAACTTCTAACAAAAAAAAACAGATCTGCAACTCACGGATATAGAGGACAAACTAGTGGTTGTGGGGGGGAATATGGGGGGGTACAAACTACTGGGTGTAAGATAGGCTCAAGGATGTGTTGTACAACACAGGGAATATAGTCAATATTTCGTAATAACTGTAAATGGAAAATAAAATTGTATTAAAATCTTTTTAATTAAAAAAAAAGAAAGGAACAAAATACAGACCAGCAATGATAGAGAAAAGCCATGGGGAAACAGGATAAATAGAACTTCAGGGAGTTGGGAAGATGGGAAGATGGGATGCCCTTCAAAACTATCCAAAGTTGGAGTGCAGAGGATCAGGCTTATCCCCAGGTCTCTCCGTCATTGGAAGCCACCCTGGGAAATTAGGGATGACCTTGGACAAGGTAGTTCTCTTCAGCTGAGGCAACTCCCAAAAAAGACTGACAACTGAGGGCTGTCTGACAACTGACAGCTGAAGGCCGTCCGCCAAGTCATTTAAATAATAATTTATCATTTTTAGTAAAAGTGCTGTTCTTACTGATGGCCTTACTAAAGGCAGAGAGAGTAAACTCCATTATGACTGGCTCAACCATAATTCCAAGTCCTTCCTTGAGTAAGGACTTAAGGCTAACCCCCTCACTCTACAGATGGGGAAATTAAGGCCCTGAGAGAGTTTCAGACCATCAGCTACCACATTGACACAGTCTTATAATAAATAGCTAATATTTGAATGTTGATACTAGGTTGTACCAGATGCTTTAATGCCTTATCTAATTAACTACTCATGAAAATTCTATGAGGTAGCTACCATTATTATCTTCATGTGACACATGTAGAAACAGGCTTAAAGCAGGCAGCTGGGTAATTGTCCAAGATTACACAGCTATTAAGTGGTGGGTCTAGGATTTGAACCCATGTCACTGTGACTGAAGAGTCTGTAACTAGTAACCTCTAAGATTAATTACTTTTTCTTAGTGGAGCAAACCATCATCCTGGGCCTTGTGAGATACTGAGGAACGTGTGTGTGTGAGCTGCTGTTATTTCTAGGAATGGATACAACACTACCACGTAAAGCACAACATATGTCTTCTGTTTTCAGGGTAAGAAGATAAGCAAATATGCTTCTAGACAGAAAATAAGTTTCATATCAACTAAATAAACCAGAGAATATGAAAGTAATGTTCAGCTTCCATGTCCATTCCATGCCAGTTCCTCTGGACCTGGTGGCCTTGCTCCTTCCACAGCTCTGATGTCTCTCCAACAGACACCTTCAATTGCCACCAAGAAAAGAGTGCACCTGAGTGTCTTTCAGTGAATATGGAGGACTCTCTTCTTGCCCCCCCAAACTCCCAGGTCTAAAGGGGAGCATCTGGTCCAGCAAGATGGTCCCAGTTAGGGTGATAAAAGACCTTCCCTTAGACCTGAGAAACCACCAAAATCTATCCATCTTCCTCTCCTGCTTCATCAAAGTGAAACCTATTAAAGTAAGAAGACTCTGATATGTAAGGATTTCCCAATGTAGAAATGGTGTTAAATTACAATGGTATTATGTGATCCAAGAAACTTGTGTCAGAAAATGTGGATTAATTTGTTTAACAAACATGCATTGTATTCCTACCAAACGCCAGGTCCCAGGCCAGATGCTGGAAGTTGCAGTGTCTTGGGAGTTTGCCATTCAGTACAGTAGTTCTCAAATGTTAGTGTGGATAAGAATCACTTGGGAAACTTGTTAATAATGCACACTCCTGAACCCCACCCCCAGAGTTTCTGATACATCAGGTGGGGCTGAGGTTTAGGAATCTGCATTTCGACTAGTTCCCAAGTGAATCTGTAGCAGGTGGTTTTCATTTGTATCTTGAGAAACCCTGACTTAGTAGACAGCTCTGATCAGGTGTTTGATTTAAGTCACTTAAACTCAGGACTGCAGGAGATCGGAAGATACCTGATTTCTAATGCTTTCAAGAAGCCTCAGAAGGACTTCCTGGAGTGGTTTTCTGTGAAAAAAAAATCACACCAATATGACACCACTTCTTTTCAAACAGGAGAAAGCCATTGTGTCATGACGTGGCCCAAGAGGAGAAGTTGAAAGAGTTTCACTGGAACAATTCAAGAAGTGTGTGCGCACGCGTGCGTGCATGCGTGTGTGTGTGCGTGTGTGTGTGTGTAAAAATTCATTGACAGTATACTTAAGCTTTGTGTACTTTACCATATACATATTTACTATATGAATGTTACTCCTCAATTAAAAAGATTTTTTTAGAAAGTGTAAGGTAAAGAGGGTAAGGAGGTTTAAAGATGTCGTTCTAGAGGGAAGTAGGGGGAAGGAGTTGGGTACTGGCAGGAAAGAAAACAGGAAGAAGGGAGAAATTCAGACCTCTTGATGAAGGCACCAAGTAAATCCTCAGCAGCTGGTGTAGTAGAAAGAGGCCTGGAAATAGGAGTTGGCAGATGTGGAAGCAAATAGGCTAAAGAGTTCCATTAACGTGAGCCAGACACTTTGAACACAAAAGGAAGGAAAGAAGGAAGGGAGGGAAAGAGAAGAAAGAAGGGAGTGAGAGAAGGAGAGACAGGAGAGGGAGGGAGAGAAGGAGGAAGAAAAAGAAAGAGGAGGGCCCTGACCCTAGGGGGAGCTTATAGTCTTGTGCTCTGATTACTGGCCCTCGGCAAGTTATTTGAGGGCTCCAAGCCTGTATGTGGCTCTTCAAAATGAGGCTGGACCTCTGAAAGTAAGGAGTAATAGAGATGGTGTATGCAAAAGGCTGTAAACTAGAAAGGGCCGCTAAATGCTGCTTCTTACGAACAGATTCTGGCTCAGAGTTAGGCCAACTGCAAGCATGGATATGAGCACACGTCCAGTTCCAGAGTGACTTCCCTCATCTTTGCCACACCTGACCACCAGACTCACAGGAGTTTGGTGAGAGGTTTTTTCTTTTTCTCCTCTGCTCTGAGCTAACTTGGATATTGCTTTGTGCAGGCCTGAGCATGAGATTCCCTTCAGTACCCCTACCTCCAGCTGTTCTCCATGACCCCAGAAGTCCCTTCCACCTTCTCCCAGATGGGGCCAGTTGTTCTCATAGAGGTCACCTGCCTCCTCCCTGGCCTGTGAGTCACTAGTTGGAAGCCAGAGACCTCACTAGAAGCCTCCAGGGACCAAAGCAACTTGCTGAAGGCCCTTGGGGAAGGAGAGGAAACAGGACGGGCACTAAAATGAAATAAATTGTCTATAAGTGTTTTTTAATTAAAATTGTAATTCTTGTTCTATGCAGAAGAGTCGAAGAAGAACTCCACTCCGAGTGGCAGGTGAAAAGCTCAGCAGCTCTCCCAAAGCCAGGGAGGGGAAGGGAGGTGAGAGCAGAGAGGAGATGGGTTAACTTGTTCTTTCTCCTTTTAGGGATAAGAAAGCAAAAAGGAGAAAGGCGGGGGTGGGGTGGGGGAGTGCTGAGGGACCTGCTTGCTGACTCCCCAGGCTGAGGCTCCTGGGGGAGGGGGCTGAGCTTCCTGGGGACCCTGAAGCTGCGATTTTGTGCTTTCCTTTGTTCTATAAAATGATGCCACCTTCTCGCTCCCTTCTCTTCCCTTGCTGGCCTCAGCCACCGGCCATGAATCTGCAGCAAGAGCCACCCACGCATCGGCCTTGGGGCCACCCGGGCAGACAGAGGAATCCAAAAGCGGGGAGAAAGAGAGAGACACTGGAAGTCTCCAGGTGGAGAAAAAGGAAGAAGGGAGAGAGCCGGACTGTGGAGAAGGATGGAAAAGGGGAGGAACAAGGGGGTGGAGACTGGGACCCCACCAGAGGAGAGGGGTCCTCAGAGGGAACGCAAAGGGTAGACGGAACGGGTAGAGGAGGGAAAGTGGCGGCGGGGGGGCGAGGGGTGTGTCGCGACTTTGAGAAACAAAAGTGAACTGTCTGGGCTTTGCGGCTGCTCTGATCTCTCAGAACTCTGAGCCGACGGCAAGGGTCCTAAACTCGGTAGGGCCCATCGCACACTCAGCTCAGGAACTCCGCTGCCCACACCGTGCCGCCGCCTCATTTCGGATGCCTCAAGCTCGCGGTTTAGGCCCAGTGCACGCGTGGGGGGCCTAGGGGCCTGGCCTGTGCGGGTGTCCCCAAGAGAACTGTGAGCCCCCATGCCCCCCAGGGGTTCAGGCTCCACGAAGAGGGGACTGGAGCTGCCGCGCCCGCCGCTCAGCTTTAGAAGAGCGCGCCCTGGAGTACCGTCCCCAGCCCTCCTAGCTTCCCCAGATTTCTGTTTGCAAAATCTACATCCGTCACCACTGTGTATGTTGTATGTACTGGGGTGGGGTGGGGTGGGGTGGGGGGAGAGGTCTCTGCAGGAGTTAATAACTATTTTATTCTCTTGCTCCTTCAAAGTTTCTCTTTGACGGCGAAGAGACTTATTATAAGTCAGAAGAAAGGAAAAGCTTCCCTGTTCTGGGCCCTGTGATTGCACAAATCCAAAATACTGCCGGCGTGGAGATTGTGGCTGGAAAACTCTAGAAGCTGGGGGCGTTATTAGGCAGGAGCTCTAGGGTTTCCGGAGACAAATTCCTAAATAAACCAAGAAACACCAAGTGGGAGATCTAGGAGGGAGGGCCTGATGGTCCGACACCGCTGGGACAGAGAGCCAGAGAGTGAAAGGAAGCAGAACAAACATCGTCAGCAGGCGCCTCTGTCTCCCGGACCGAAACCCTCCCCAAACCTCATCCCAAGCGCTCTCGGTACCAGTGGCAGGGCCCGGCACTGCCGGGGCTGCCACCCTCTGCCTCAGGAGTCCCCACTCGGAGACTCATCACTTGCTGGCTCTTCTTTCTTCTTCTTTTTTGTTTTTTTAATCCTTCAAATACAAGACAAAAATACACCTCATTTATCATCATAGATATATATATTTCACTCTCACCACATAAATACAAAACATCCAAATATCCAAAACATTCAGAACAAAGTTAGTAGCCAGGATTCAGTGACACCTACCCGCGTTTGAATCGTTCATTATTTTCTTCACTATTTGCCTAAGGAAAAAAAAGAGAGACGGAAAAAAAAGAGAGACAGAAAAGAAAAGAAAAAAGGAAAAAAAGCTTCTGACGTAAATAATTTACAATAAAATTACTATTTTTAAAATGCTCTGCGCTCGCTTCGGATGGAGGAATACATTCTAGACACTGCGGCACCTCGCCGTCTGGGTCTGTGGTTTTGGTTAAAATGCGGGTGGCCATGGCTGTGCGGTTAGGGCGTGAGGCCGCGACAGCGTCGCGGTCCGGGTTTCTGACTTGGGACCGTCGAAACCCTGGGGGTGTTTTAGGGGAGGCGGTGGAGAGGGATGCCTTTCATATCCACGCAGGGAACTGATCGGGATATGGAGACTACCGACAGAGGAGGCCGGGCCGCCCTGATGTCCCCGGCTGCGTCCCTGCCTCCCGTCCGCAAAGAACTCTGAAATCGGGACGTTTCCTGCGTGCTGGGAGGGTTTTGTGAATCCGGGGAGAGGGCGAGAGGAGGCAATGGGCACTGATCTGTTTCCAAACCTAGCAACTCTGCCCGGAGCCACGGGTCCGGGAACAAGGGAGACGGTGGGGAGAAGCGCCAGCGTCCGGGAGCTGCCGCCAGCTGCACAGCTCTCTCTCCTGGAGGAGCGTGAAGCTGTCGGCCACCTCCCGGCGCAGCCTCGGAAAAGATTCTGAATTTTCTTTCATTTAGCAGCATAGGCTTTTCTTTTGCTTTTCCCTTTTAAATTCCTGTTTTAAGTCATTACACCCAGAACTTTAATTTTGTATTGCCCTGGGACGCATTTTGTATCCTGCATTTTCTTACGCCTTCTAAACTCCATCGTTATGAGTATTTAAAAACTGGTTCTACTCCATTTGGTTTTGTGGTAGTTCTTACTCTCCTTTTATTGCTGATGAGATCAAATTTATTACCGCCGCTGCCCATCACGATGTTTGGTTTATTGTCTCCTGGGGTCGGGGGTGGTTGTGATTGGAGTTTCTTTAAAGGGGAGAAAATTCGGCAGGATTTGTCCAGCCAGGAAGCTGCGTGTGCACCGGCTCTCTCGAGAAGTCCGCAAAGTGGGGCCCAGGGGCTTCTCTGGCGAGAGGAAGGAACGTCCTCCTTTTTGGTCTAATGAAATCTGTCAGCCTTTTCAGCTGGGGTCTGCTCGCAGCTTCCTTTTTCAGATATCCATAAGAATAATCAACGGCAGCAGTGGCTCGATCTAGAGCAGATGTCCTGTGCTCCGGACTTAGAACCAGACTTTACCCTCCAGGGCCAGGCACTGGTTGGGGCATCAGGTTGGCTAACTCGGGCTTTCCCCTCAATTCTTTGGATTCTCCTGGATTCAGAAGGAAGTTGGGGGCGAAGGGTGGGTGTGGGAGGACACAGAGGAACGGTAGGGGGAAAAAATAGCCCAAATGGGGTAATATTGGTAGCAGAGCCTGGTGGGGAAGGAGAGCTGTCAGAGGCCTCTTGGGAGCCGGGAGCCCAGCGCAGGGGCCCCGGGTGCCTAATGCGCGTGAATCCATAAATATCACCACGATAGATACTATAAATATAAATACAGGAAAACACTTAAGATCAGTCCAGCGCTTTTTTCTCGGCCCCTTCTTTATTGTTGGTCCGGGAGTAAGGCTCGAAGGCCGAGGAGCTCAGGTATCGGGCGGAGAGTTCTTGCAAATTCCCGGCCAGCGAACCGGCCATTGTCAACGGGGCGGAGGAAAGGCGGCTGGCGACGGATCCGAGCAGCGAGGGCACGGGCAGGCTGAAGAGGCCGTGGCCGGCGGCCGGTGCGCCCGCGTGCAGTCCCCCTGGCCCAGTGGGCCCGGTGCCCGGAGCGCCTCCCACGGCCGGCGGGTGCGGGGACGCGGCGCCTGCGGGACCCGGGGCGGCGGCGGCTGCCGAGCCCGCGGCAGAGCCCGCGCCCAGGGCCGGCAGGTTGGGCCCGCGTAGCGCCGAGCCGATTGCGCCTGTGGCGCATGGCGGCAGCAGCGCAGGCAGGCCGGGCGGCGACAGCAGGCGGCCCTGCTCCAGCAGCCGCAGCACGCTGCACGTGGCCGCCGTCTCCGACACCACCGAGCGCAGCTCCGAGTCCTTGCCTTGGTCCTTCTTCTGCTTCGTGCGCCGGTTCTGGAACCAGACCTTCACCTGCGCGCCGGACGCAGGGAGGGTGGGAGAGAGGGACAGAGGGAGACGGGCGTCAAGGGGAGCGGGCTCCCGGAGCGCGAGGGCTCCAGGGGGCCCTCCCCCAACTCCAGCCAAAGCCCCAGTCCCAGTCCCAGCCCGAAGTCGGGCCGGGAGCTGCGGGGCGGGTGGGCGGGGCGGGAAGTCAGGGCCGCCGAGAGTGGGACACAGCTCCCATACGCAGGGCTTCCGGGTCATGGAAGCAGGCCTAGGCCAGCCTGGGTTACAAATAACAAAGAAATAAAAATGTCCACGACCCTAACTGGAAGGAAGACCAGAAGTTATTTCACTGGGCTGCCGCACTGCCTGCAGCGGGACTATGGATCAGTGCTGCATAAAAGCCCGCGTTTCCAGGAGAAGGTGTAAGGCCTAAAGGATGCAGTTCGGGAAGTGGGAAGTGAGGGTGAATGGGGAGGAGAGTGGCCCAACTGGCTCGAATTTAGCCCCAGAGCACTACTCCTGTTGAAGGCTACGAGAGGCTACTTCCTGCTTGTTAGGGTCAGATTGACTATCTACTAGCAGCAAGCAGGCTATAGACTGAATAATTGGTGCAGGATGAACTTTATAGGCCAAGCTTCCTCACCACCAGGTGGATCGAAAGGTCTGAGTGATACCCTTAATTTATAACTCAGCTGCTCTCCATCATGAACTTTGGAGTCATGGGAGGAAGTCAGTAGGCTGGAGTGGACTAAATTCTCTCCGTCAACCTCCCCTCTTACTTCCTGTTCTCCCTTTGCCCCTCTTCAGGCCTAGCTGGTGGCCCAGAATGGAGTTTGGCAGCTCTAGGGAAAGGTTATTCTGTCTAGATTTTGTAAACTAAGAGGGATGGTGGCAGAGAGAATAGGGAAAAAGCTACCATGCCAACTCAAATTCGAACATCCAGTATGTTCTGTCCTTGGTTCTCAGCTTTCTGCCCAGATCCCATACCTAAAATGCTCCCCACCCACTTCAGGGCTGGGCACAGGTCAAGGGACTGGTCCTCAGAAAGAAATATGCCTTCCGTAGGCCAAGCTGGTACCATGCCCTGGGGAGGCCCTAAATGATCCCTACAACACAAAGCTCTCAGGCCATAAAGTGCTCCTGGGCCCAGAGTTCACGCCGTCAGCCCCGGTAGCATCATATGGATTTCATGTAAAGGAGAAGACCTCAAGTACAATTGTCAGTGCTGGCTCCCAAGGCCCCAGATCTGCTTCCCATCCCATACCTCACACATCACTGGCACTTAAGACAGGGTCTCCTAGGTGCCCACAGTAGGTGCTCAGGGCTGGGAATGGGGCTGAGTCCAGCTCAAGACCAGGGAAAGCCTTAAGCATTGGGGCAGCCTGGTCTGCAAAGGCAGATCTCTGGAATATGCAACTTTTTGATCCCTAGTTGTCACCCACGCTCTGGAACAGGGGGCTTTGGCCCTAGCCCCATTCTTGCTAAATGGGCCTGGGTGCTGTGTAAGGCTAGGGTCTCCAGAAGGGGTGTGCCTGGAAATCTGGCCAAAACGTTGTGACCAAAACAGGGGCAAACATTGGTTCCTCCAAGAGCAGAGACAAGCAGGGAATTCTCAAGACTGGGGTCCAAAAAGAAATCCAAAAGGATAGGATTTGGGGCCTCCTGGGCTAGAGGCCAGGAAGATTTGGGGTGGAGGGGGAAAGGGATGGCTTAGGAAAGGGAGAAAGCCTTCGCCCTTTCTTCCCCATCCTCCTTATCTTCTCTGCCTCACCTGGGAAGCTCTATCCAGAGTCAAGCTAGGTGGTGAGGAAGAGCTGGCTGGGGT
Organism: Monodon monoceros; assembly: GCF_005190385.1. Classification (NCBI taxonomy): domain Eukaryota; kingdom Metazoa; phylum Chordata; class Mammalia; order Artiodactyla; family Monodontidae; genus Monodon; species Monodon monoceros. Next base: position 68,852,399 of record NW_021703781.1, read on the forward strand.
GAAGGGGCAGGAGACTGATGCTGAGCTGTGTGCAGCCCGGCCGCTGAGTACCTGGGTCTCTGAGAGGTTGAGCTGCCGAGCGAGCTCGGTTCTCTCCCGGCCCACCACGTACTGGCAGCGCTGGAACTCCATCTCCAGCCGGTAGAGCTGCTCCGCGGTGAAGGAAGTGCGCGTCCTCTTGGGCCGATCCAGGTCCAGGCCCTTGGGCAGGATGATCTCTCGGATGGACCCCTTGGCATCTGGGGAAGAGGAGATAATCAGGCACAAGAACCCTCCTGCCTTCCTCCACCTCCCCTGGCCCGAGCTGGCTTCTGGGACACAGTCACCAGCAGCCAGCAGTCCGGAGGTGGGAAGTCGGGCTGGTGGGCCTGCAGCCACACCCGGGGAGCAAGGACGCTGTATGTGCTTGGGGGGTGGTGGGGGGACTAACTCCACACAGCTGATGGGAAGGGGAATCGGACTTGGCCTTTGTAGAGCCCTCCGAACAAGGGAGAAAGAAAAAATCAATTCCAAATCGGCTGACGTTCCTTTTGGTCTGGGGGCCTCGGCTGCGTGGACTGGGTCCCCTGTAGCTTGAGGGTCCTCGCACTGACCAGCTCAGATCCTGCCGGCCCCAGCTCTGGAGCATGTTGACCAGACCGCACTCCGGCGGTTCCCACCCCCATCCCGAGGTCTCCTTCCCTCCCGAACCAGGGCGGCGGAAGGAGGAGGGACCGAGTCGGAGCCGGCAGGGCCTGGCGATCAGTTGGCGGGGGCGGCGCCGGGCCGGGGCCGGGCCTCACCACCGCCACGGCCGGAGCCGACCGCACGCCGCGCAGTAGAGCGGGGTCGAGGCCAGCACTAAAGCGACATCCGCGGCCTGGCAACCCAGCCTGGCTGCTTCTCCCAGCGTTGGCGGCCAGGCCCGAGCGCGGCGCCGGGCCCCTTGGCCCAGCGCGCCAACTGGCCTGGCCGTAGCCGGCGGTCCGCTACTGTTCTCCAGCGCCCGCGGCCCCCTCGGACGCGCTCAACTCGCCAAGGTGCGGGAGCCCGCGAGCGGGCTCCCCGCAGGTCCTCCTGTCCGCAGGATGCTAACAGGTCCTCCAGAGTTTGCGGCTTCTTTCCCGGGTCGGAGGCCGCAGCCTGGATCCTGGGCCCTCCCGCAGAGTCCCTCGGCTACCCCAGCAGCCAAACCGGCGGGGCCTCTCGAGGCTTGAAGGGATCGAAGCTCCTGGAGAGCGCGCGTCCCAGGTGGGAATCCCCAGCGGCTGGCCGCACCCGGGACGGGGAGGGCCAGCAACTTTCTCCTAAGTCCCAGGAGGCAGACCCACCCGGCCTGCCGGGGTCAGTGGCGGCGCGCAGCTCGAGCCCCTGAGTCGCCCCTAAAGAACGCCCCCCGCAGCCCTGCCCCATTCTTACCTCGGACCAGGATCCGGCGGCAGTAATCCGGATCCGCGGTTGAATTGGATTTACTTTTGTTACAATCTTCCGCGGCGCCCGACGCAGAGAAGGCGCCCTGCGGTTCCTTGAGGAAGGCGGCAGGGAGGCTCCCCTCCGCGCCCTTGCTCTCCCGGCTCTCCTTGTGCGCGTTCTTCGAGACCCGGGCAGCCTCTGCGTCCGAGTGGCACCGAACGTCCATTTTGTCTCGCTTCCCGAACATAGGAGAGGCAAGAGAAACAAAAAAAAAAAAAAAAAGGGGGGGGTGGGGGGAGGAGAAAAAAAAAGCAGACGGGAGACAAAACCGCTACAATGCAGCCCCTACGCTCGGTCCGGAGAGAGGCAAGCGGCAAGAATGAATGTCCCCGCGGGGCGGCTGCGGCGGCCGCGGGCAGGTCAGCGGCGGCCGCCGAGTGGCGCGCTCGCGGAGAGGCGGCGGGTCTGGTCGAGGATCCCGGTGGAGCAGCGGCGAAGCCGCCTCGTCAGCGCCCGCGTCCTCTGAGCACGTCCACTGTCCCCAGCCTGGCGATCAGGTAGCGAGCAGCGCAACTCCGAATTGCTGCGGCTCCCGCCTATTACTGAGACTACGAGTAGCAGTTGTCCGACACCCGGGAGGACGCACACTCGCTGTTGCAATTGATTACGAGTAATTTCGCAGCCTCCACGTTTCGGCTACCTCATGAATACACTAAATTGTTTGGATAATATATCAGACCGTAATGGATGGTTTCTGTCCTTGTCCCCAATCAAGTAGGGGTTTAGCCAGTGAATAAACGGAAATGATTGGTCTTGCTTTCAGGAAACACACAATCAAAGACCCACACTTCCAGAAAAACTTTTGACAAGATTCATCCTGAATTGTTAGTACCGTTAGCAGGCATTATTAACTTTCCCTTTGCCTTTGACCCTCCTGCTCACACACTGGCTAGAGGGGTTTTCTCCACACTCGACAGATAGAGCTGAATGAGGATGGAGGGGGGAAGAAAAACAAAAAACAAAAACCCTTACACACCCTGCGGCAGAAGAAAGCAGTCGCCTCTAGGAGGGGAAAAAAAGGGGGGGTGGAGAAAAAGTTTTCCCCAAAAGTACTTCCCCCACCCTCTAAAAAGCCAAGCTTTCGTCCCAAACAACTCCTTAACACACCTCGACGCTGACAGCCATCTTAAACTGCCACCTCTCTTCATTTAGTTCCAGTTGGATTTTTTCATGCCTGCACCTCCAGCAGCCCTGAGGCAGCCCATTCAAAGGGCAGCTTTGTACTCAGAGAGTCCAGCAGGAGAGAGAGGGGGAGAGGGAGAGAGAGCCGAGAAAATCTGAACTGTGAGATCTGCTTAAAAAAAAAAAAGTTTTCCCCTTGCTATTTCATTGTCTCTGCTACAATATCTTTGAGAAAAGCAACAGCCAGTAATCCAATAAGAGCATTGATTAGGCCACAATGATTCAATTCAAGCGCATGGCCTTGTGCAAGGAGCATGCACCAGCCCTTCTCGTCACCTTGCCGGGGCAGAAGCCCTCTCCACGCCGCTCTCCCCATTCATTCCTTTATGGGAAATGCGGAGCAAAAGGAGTGAAAGATGGCAATTATCTAATTGGACTATTAACAAACAGTCCTCTGAGTGCGGCGGTCTGGCGTGGCTCCTGGGCGGGGGAAGGGCCGTGTTCCCTGCCCTCATTCACAAAGAGTGCAGGGGCCGGGGAGGAAAGGGGGCTTTTTAAAGGGCGTGGGGAGTGGGGCGGGGGTGGGGGAAGAGGAGAGGTGGGAGGTTTGGCTGAGAATTTTTCCACACAATTCCAAGAATGGGGGCGGAGGCGGGCGGGGAAGGGGAAGGGGAGGGGGCTGGAGTGGGGGTCGCGGCGAGCCGGTGGGAGAGGGGGAGGGGAGAGGGGGAGGAGGGAGGGGAGGGAAAGGGGTAAGAGTGTGTGCGGTGGGATCGGAGGGGCTCTGCCCGCCGCTCCCTCCCGCTGCCGCCGCCGTCCCCCAGCCGGACTCCAGCAAGCATCGGGGGCGGAGAAGATGAGGGGCCCTCAGCCGGCTCCTTTGCTCTCTCCCCCTCCCCCTTCCTCCCCCAGCCCCTCTGGCCCCCAGGGAGAACCCACGCTTGGTCCGGTTACGGGGAGCGTCTCTGTCCACGGAGGCAGACCTTGGGCTTTTACTTTATTTCATTGGTTGGGGTGTGTGTGTGTGTGTGTGTGTGTGTGAGTGAGCACGCGATTGTCCCGAGCTACTCTCCGCAGGGCGGCGGGCTTCCCGGGTCCCCAGCGGACCGGTGGTCCGTCAGTCCTCCTCCGCACGGGCGGCGGCCCTCCAAATCCCACGCCAACTGGGCCTCGGGGTGGAAAGTGCCTTTGAGTCCCGGCTCTCCCGGGGCCGTCCGGTAGGGACGGGTGGGAGTGGAGGGGGGGGAGGGGTCCTTGCGGCCGTCCTGTCCTGAAGATGTGGCGTGGGCTTGGGACAAAATCCAGCCAACTCTCCAGTGACTTGCCGCAAAGCTCAAACGCCCAGGTTGGCGCTCCGAGGCCCCGAGGGCTTCACTCCCTCGCTGGCCGAGCCAACGCGGGGCGCCGCCGCGGGGTCTCCTGCTACCGCGTTGCCAGTGCTGGTCCCTGGGATTCGGGTCCTCCTGTTGAGGATTTGGGCGGTGGATGGGGCCCTTGTTTACCTGCAGCGCTCAACCAGAGTCAGTTACTGGGGCCTCCGCGGGCGGGGAGATGTGAGGCCCCAAATCCCTGATCACCGACACTTCCCCGCCACCTGGAGGGTGGGGCCTCGAACTCTCCGACAGCTGGCTCTGGCCAGGGGTCCCACTCCAACCGCTCCGGGTCCCCAGGAGGATTGGGGGCCTCTTTATTCCCTCCGGAGACCTCCCGGCCGCGGAGAGTCCAAGATCGCAGGGATCCTCCCCGGCCGCACCCAGCTTCACGGCCCGCAAAATCCATGCTTATACCTGCGGTGCCGGGTCAAAGGCCCAGAGCGAAGTCTTTAAAAATAAAAACGCCCAACCCACCGCCTCTTATTTTAGGTCTAGGAGAGTGAACCAGCCAAGCAACGAACTCCTGCCTGTAGTAAGGACGCCCTGGTGGCTGTCCCGGGGTGGTGGCCCGGGAGATCCATGGCCACGTTTCCCCCGCACCAGAGGATACGCCCAACTGTGGCCAAATCCCAGATACCGATTTGAAGCTGGGCCTCGGACACTCTTGCCCTCCCCCGTCTTGTAGGGGATAATAGTGGTATGTTTTGTTATAAGCGGCAACTATTTACTGAGCAGTCAGTTACCAGGTGCATAAACTCATTTCTTTAACCTCTCGGCCAGGGAGGCACTAATATGCCTGTTTCAAGTTTTCAGAATCTGCCAGTGTTGGTGATGTGTGTCAGAGAGATACAGAGCAAGGACCTTAATGTTAATGCCAGGAATCCTGAGTATTAGGCATCAACTTACATGAATTTCATCCAGACAGCAAGAAATACAAATGCAAACATGAAATTCTTGTTTCTGATAATGCTGTTTATTTCTAGCCATGAGCCTTTCTTAGTAGTCTATCACCCTTCTACATCAAGCTGCCCTGGACTGAATAAAATGCAGTTTTATTGGCTCCAAACCTACTGAATGAACGTCTACGAGCAAGGTCCTGGAACGTGCGTTTCTGGCTGCCTCCCCAGGGGAATTTTCTACAAGTTAAAGTTGGAGAACTACACCTTTTAAAGTTAGCTTAAATTAGGAGAGCTTAAGTTGCTAAGTTTCCTGAGGACAGGGAGTTCCCCCCTCCACCCCTTACTGGAAATGCAAATACTTATTGGGGAAGGGGAAAAAATGGGGCATTATGGAGAAACAACCAGTTTAATTAAGCAGCCAGTTACCAAGAGTCAGGAAGTGTCAGGACCTGGGGCAGGACCCAGGGTGGCCACTAAATCATATAGGCCTTCTCTCCACATCTTCAAGGACAAATCCTTAACTAAAGGAACTCATTGGTCCTGGCCATGGCTCTAGGCTGGCAGCACAAATGGTGCTGTTGAACGATGCCCTTCTATGTTCCAAGCCCTTGAAGTAAACAAATTCAGTAAAGAAACAGACAACCCATAAGCTGGTTTTGCTTTATGTTATGCATAGTACTTTTTTGTGACTGGATTAAAATTCTATGGGCATCCATCCAGAAAAACCATGACAGGTTTCTGAGAGGACAGAGTGGAGACGGAAGCCCTGGGATGGAAATTTCAGAAAAGCAGCTGTTGCTCCCAGAAAAAACTAAAGCTGTGTGTCCATTGGCAGTGAAAGGAGAGAATCCAGTCATTTATTTGGACTGTGTGTCCATTGGC